>NW_011491618.1:114206-114365 GCF_000754665.1 Bison bison bison | reverse complement strand
ATCTATACTGCTACACCACAACAGTTTAGAACTAATATATTTTCTATGAAAGCATCACTACGAACAAAGCTAGTGGAGGTGATAGAATTCCAGTTGAGCTATTCCAAATCCTGAAAGATGATGCTGTGAAAGTGCTGCACTCAATATGCCGGCAAATTT
>NW_011491618.1:97049-113638 GCF_000754665.1 Bison bison bison | reverse complement strand
AGACGCTGGACTGGAAGAAACACAAGCTGGAATCAAGATTGCCGGGAGAAATATCAATAACCTCAGATATGCAGATGACACCACCCTTATGGCAGAAAGTGAAGAGGAACTCAAAAGCGTCTTGATGAAAGTGAAAGTGGAGAGTGAAAAAGTTGGCTTAAAGCTCAACATTCAGAAAACGAAGATCATGACATCCAGTCCCATCACTTCATGGGAAATAGATGGGGAAACAGTGGAAACAGTGTCAGACTTTATATTTCTGGGCTCCAAAATCACTACAGATGGTGACTGCAGCCATGAAATTAAAAGACGCTTACTCCTTGGAAGGAAAGTTATGACCTAGATAGCATATTCAAAAGCAGAGACATTATTTGCCAACAAAGGTTCGTCTAGTCAAGGCTATGGTTCTTCCTGTGGTCATGTATGGATGTTGAGAGTTGGACTGTGAAGAAGGCTGAGCGCCGAAGAATTGATGCTTTTGAACTGTGGTGTTGGAGAAGACTCTTGAGAGTCCCTTGGACTGCAAGGAGATCCAACCAGTCCATTCTGAAGGAGATCAGCCCTGGGATTTCTTTGGAAGGAATGATGCTAAAGCTGAAACTCCAGTACTCTGGCCACCTCATGCGAAGAGTTGACTCATTGGAAAAGACTCTGATGCTGGGAGGGATTAGGGGGCAGGAGAAGGGGACAACAGAGAATGAGATGGCTGGATGGCATCACTAACTCGATGGACGTTGAGTCTCAGTGAACTCCGGGAGTTGGTGATGGACAGGGAGGCCTGGCGTGCTGTGATTCATGGGGTCACAGAGTCGGACACAACTGAGCGACTGATCTGATCTGATCTGATCTGATGACTGTAGGTTACAATTGTTATCAAAATTTCATACATTTATGCTGTACCTCCCTCCCCCCACATAATCTACTTGGAAACTCTGAGAAACAGTTTCTAACACAGACACAGTATAGTATCCAACATAGCAGAAGAGCTCTCTTTTTTGCCCTAGAAGACTTAAACAACTACATACCAATACTGTACATTAGACAGGGTTGTGTCTAGTAATGATTTTTGCCACAAAGAGATTGACGTGGCCCTCTAACAGTTTGATTTTCATTTCGGAGGCAGGACATTGCAGAAGCAGTCAGTAACTTTTCTTATGCCCCCTTTCTAACCTACACCTAATCATGCATCAAAGTAAACCTGATAATCTGGCTGAGCCCCAAGCTGGTACTCAAAAATGATTTTAACCATTCTGGCCTGGACAATGGGTCAGATTAGAACATGGGTTTCTTGAAGCAAGTATAGGCTTGATTTACACGGCATTCCTCTTAGATGAGATTGCTTATGCCTTTAAGATTAATAAATAAAATCCTTCAACTGAAGAACCTGACCATATATCAGATTAAATAAAAACTTTAAAAATTTTTGTACAATGAAGCCAAGACAGGAAAACAAATGCTGAATTATAATTATAGTAAGCTTCAAAGAGCGAGTTAAAAATTGTTAAATGTTTATTAGATTTAAAGGACGTTGTAAAAGGCAGAACAGTAAGATTAGACATCCACTTCTTCATAAAGAAAATCAGAGCAAGACTCCATGGGGTCACAAAGAGTTGGACATGATTGAGTGACTAACTCTCCCTCTAAGGGAGTACTAGATGGTAAGCTATTCAAAGGCAGAAAATATGGTTGCTTCATTTGCCACTATATTCCTAGTGTCTGACATATATTAATAATAGGCATTCAAATAAATACTTATTGAATAATGCACATATATTCATTTATTCTGTTCATATATTTTGGTCCTAATACAATGGTTTAGGTTTTACATTTAAGGTAACTGCCTTTCCCTATAGGAAATCTTTTTAAAGGATAAACTTTTATTCCTAAATATATACACACCCATCCTTCTTGTATTTCATGAAGAAATATAGGCAAAAAAGAAATAGCTTTTAAAAATGGGGAAATAAACTATTTAAGACAAAAATTCAAGTATAAATAACTTTTAGTTTATTTAAAAAGTAGCAAAACTTAAATAGTACTATGTTGAGGACTGTTAAGATACACACGCGCACACACACACACACACACATATATATATATCTTACCTTATATTTTTCATTTGCAAATAAAACTGAGGCTCTGTGAAATTTGCATAGAGGGTTCTTAGGATCAATAACAATGGCTTTGTTTAGGGTATCCAAAGCCTTCTCAGATTTTTTCAGTGCATGCTGAACCTACAAGAAATAAAGATTCTATTAATGTTTCCTTTTGATATTTATAAGGAAAGGTAAAAACCAAATAGTGTGACTCAAAAACAACACAGCTCCCAATTCACCATTACTCTCCATAATGATAATCAGATTCTATCTTTAGAGTACATATTTGGTTACCTTTAAGCCTAAAAGACAAGAAAAACCTTAGTCTTTCTTCACAAGAAAATCTGTGCTCTTTTGTTAGATAATACATTTTAACAGACTTATTATGGTCCTCTAAATATTAGACTTCTCAGAATTTTTCAAGAACCCCTAGGAGCTCTGGCTCTGAAACTTACCAACTTTGTTTTACTCAGAACAATTACACTTTTACCTATTTTAGGAATTTGTTTTAAAAATAATTCTTCTGCTTTACATATCTGAAAACCATTGATCTGTAATTCTAGGTAGTAAGTAATTTATTTCAAATAACTTAAAAAAAAAAAACAAAAACAAAAGCAAACCCAATCAAGTCTCATTATTTATTCATGTGTACTCATATTGCTATGTTCATTCTTAGATAAATTATATATTAAAAATAAATTTGAACAGGCTCAGAGACATAGAAAAAAACCTGACGGTTACAAAAGGGGAAAGGGGGTTGAAGGAGGGATAAATTAGGAATTTAGGATTAACAGACACAGATGACTATATACAAAATACATGAACAACAAGGACCTACTATATAGCACAAGGAACTATATTCAATATCTCATAATAACCTATAATGGGAAAGAAATCTGAAAATGAATATATATGTATATATAACTGAATCACCTTGCTGAAACT
The DNA here is from genome assembly GCF_000754665.1 of Bison bison bison. NCBI lineage: Eukaryota > Metazoa > Chordata > Mammalia > Artiodactyla > Bovidae > Bison > Bison bison. The sequence goes on along the minus strand of NW_011491618.1, from coordinate 110,597 downwards.
CAACACTGTAAATCAACTATACTAAAAAAAAAAAACAAAAAAAATAGGGAGACTATAGCCGAGAAGTAATCTTTCCAGGTCTTAGAACCCACAGATTACACAATGCTGGACTATGGCCTTTAAGAAAGCCTGCTTTAAAAACGTTCAACTTCACTAAAAGGTAGCAAGAGATACTCAAGTTTGGTTTAAGTAAAGTGACAGAAAAAAATTCTTTGATGTATTTTCCCTATATTTTTGTACCGTATCTAACTGTAAAAGTTACCATGTCAATTCTTAAGAAAATCATTATAAAGAGCTAGAATTCTGCCCCCAAAATGAATAGTGAAATTCCAAACTCATATAATTTTTCTTATACTGTATGTTTGTTCCCACAAAGGTCAAACTTGCAAAGAGAAAGAAAAGAGGGAGGGAAAGTGGGAGAGGGAAGAATGGTGAAAGGACAAGAACAAGAACTTAAAAAAAATGTTCCAAGCTTTCAGAGAAATTAGTAAATGAGATTTTAAAAAACAAACATACTCGTTCTCTTATCCTATCAAAGTACAACTTATTATCACATACAGTAAGAAAAATATAAACATAAAATTGACCATTCTCACCACTTTATAAGAATTTTAATTAGTTCTGACATATCTATACCACTCAGAGGCTAAAATACAAGGAATCATTTGCCTTAAATTATTAGTTACTTAATTTAGGAGCTAAATATTAACATGGAAAACTGCTTTCAAAAATATCAAGTATCTCATATTAGTGTTATAATAACCCTATGAGGTAGGCAAGATGGCATTATTTGTCATTCACAAAATAGAAGCTCAGAGAAATTAAGTAACTTGCCCAAGGAATGAGGGTACTCCATGATTTCTCTTTATGTCAAGCAAAAAGGCGATATTTTTGGCTGTAAAAGAATCCAGGATATTGTTTCAAGAATAACAATAACAAAAACCCCTAATTTTCATTATAGCAATTAAGCCAATAACAAACACTCCAAAAGGGATCAACCGAACAATACTTAGAAAGCTACTTACTACTCCAATGTGGCAAAGCAAAACTGAACTTTGAGGGTTGATGTCAAGTGCTTTCTGGAAATGCATTTCTGCAAGGCTGAATTTTTCTTGCTTGTAATAAATCATTCCTAAACCATACCTGAGAGTTTAAAATAAAATACAATTTTAAGGATGTGAAATGCTAATTTAGTTTAGCTAATAAAAGGATATGTATGGAATGTGGCATTTTAATAAACCAGTAGAAAAATACTGATGGTCTTAGGGTAGGCAAAATCTAACATGATAAAAAACTGCCCAAGTGTTTTAGACAAGTCATTTTTATAAGTAAAAACAATCCAGTCAATCAAACAATCAATCAAATAAAACTATAACAACTAGAAAAAAAGAAACCACATCCTTAGACCTACCACTACAATCTAGATTTAATAGCTAATTTTTACTGAGCGATTATCATGTGTCTGCTGATAATTTTATTAAATTCTTTGATTTACCTTATTTAATCCTAGATGGAACCAAGGAGATAGGTATTGCTATCAAACACATTTTAAAATAAAACCAGTCCATTCTAAAGGAGATCAGTCCTGGGTGTTCAAGGACTGATGCTAAAGCTGAAACTCTAATACTTTGGCCATCTCATGCGAAGAGTTGACTCATTGGAAAAGACTCTGATGCTGGGAGGGATTGGGGGCAAGAGGAGAAGGGGACGACAGAGGATGAGATGGCTGGATGGCATCACCTACTCGATGGACATGAGTTTGAGTAAACTCTGGGAGTTGGTGATGGACAGGGAGGCCTGGTGTGCTGCAATTCATGGGGTTGCAGAGTTGGACACGACTGAGCAACTGAACTGAACTGAACTGAAGGGTGGGTAAAGAATCAGCCTGCAATACAAGAGCTCCAAGAAACCTAGGGTTGGTCCCTGGGTTGGGAAGATCCCTTGGAGGAGGAAATGGCAATTCACTCCTGTATTTTTGTCTGGAAAACTCATGGACAGAGGAGCTTGGTGGGCTACATACAGTCCACAGGGTAGTGAAAAGTCAGACATGACTCAGTGACTAAACACACACACAAGTATTCTATTCAGATCCTCCCTCGATGATTCTAGACCCTAAATTCCTAATAATGCTACTCCCATATTATTTGTCCAAATACATATATATTTTATACTATGATTAAAGTATGCATAGTTAATGGTCTGCTTACCCTCTCCCCACTCACTGTATGAAAAATATGCTCCTATAGCTTTCAAAACGTATAGACTTCAAAATTATAATTTTTAAAGGCTTCACATAGATATCAAAATTACACATTTTAAAGACTATGCAACAGTGTATCAAGATGATATACAGGAATGTTCCCTGAATTTTCAAAACATCAAATACATTGTGACTGATTTACATTAAGGATCCCTCTTGGTGAAACTAGGTAATAATGAAGGGGAATAATCAACAAATGATTATTATAATTATGTTAGAGATCAAGAAAAGGTATGAAAAGTTCTGTACTAATAATAGTGAAAATGGAGATAACTAAAGAAAGACTACTCACCTTGGAGTTGGAAAAATAAATTTGCTTAGTTTAAATACTTAGTTACCTGAATAACTCAATATTGAAAGTCTTCCCAGTAAAAGCTTGCTAGTCTGAATATACCTCCTTTTCTCTAAATGCAACAATTATTTTTATAACAATTTTGATACAGTAAATTTTGTTAAGAATGCAACTACTGAAATATGGCAGAACAGATAACTACACATTTAAGAAATAACTCAAGTCCTATTAAGAACTGAGCTCTGAAAATATCACAGAGAATTTTATGTGAATGTTGGCAAGCCTGACTGTTTAACTGGTCAACAGAAGCTAGTACTCATCAGGCCATCTTTCAGGCAATGTAACTACTTAGAAATGAGATAAAATTCATTAAAAAACACATATACAAATCAAAAAATATATTTCAGTAATCTAGTGCTTCAGATTTAGAAACTGCTATGATTAACCCAATCATTAATAGATTAACCTTCCTATTCATCTACTTACGCACAAGTATAAAAAAGTAAAACAGATATTACTTAAACTGGACCATTCTTGATAAACTTAATAAACCAGAACTAATACTTAATAAATCTGCCAAAGAGCAACAACTATGGATAGTTTTCTATATTTATTTTCTATTATCCAAAAGGTAGCAGAAATTACCTATTGGATAATAGAAGAATTATACTGTTATTATAATTATGATAGAGAACCATTCTCTATTTTCATCACCATTTTAGTGCTCTAACAAAAAATAACAAATCAAAGTAACAATACCAGATATTAATACTTGCAAAAGTTTAGTAGGAGAAAAAGTAGAAAGTGTTCAATATAAGCATCTGGAATTCTATTGGCATTAGTTAGGAGTTTGTTAAAGGTATAAATTTCACATAAAAAACCACTTAGGTTACAAGCTACCAACCAGTATGTACCATTCTTCAAATTTATGACAACAAAGAAATAATCTCACAAGAAAAATTACTGGGTACCAGCCCCATTAATAAGACACTGTCTTTGCACTTTGTTAGCACTTACCATGCATTATAATGTCTAGGATTGACTCTGATAGCATTTCGAAAACAAGCTAATGCTTTGTCTAATTCTTCAGTTAACACAAACTCGTGCCCTAATAGAGTATAGGCATAAGCATAATTTGGATCAACCTGGATAGCTCTCTGGAAGAATTTAATTGCAATATCATGTTCCCGCTGCAAACTGAAACAGTTCCCTGCAGCACACCAGGCCTTAAAAAAAAAAAAAGGAAACAAAAACCAAATGCATAATTAAAATTCTGATTTATTTTTTTCTAACAAAAGCAATCTATGACTAAAATCAAGACTCAGATCTTACGTAGAACAGAAAGACAACAATTGAAGAGCTTTAATAGATATAGTCAATGCTCATTATTCAAGGATTCCATATTTGCAAATCTGTCTATTTTCTAAAATTAACTTGTAAAACCAAAATCAATACTTGCAGTGCTTTAGTGATCATTGGTGGACCCACGTGTGATATGTGTGTGTATATTTCTCCTAGGAGTAATGGCTCAGTATTTGTCAATTTAGCGTTCATGGAAACTATAGACCTAACTACCAGGAATAATGAGAACTGACTCTTAAATTCTAAGTTTAAATGTGTTACAAAGGGACCACTAAATATTCTTGGGATGCAAGGAAATAAAACCCTTATAGGACTGAAACATGTAAATAACCTGCCTATGCCTTAAAATGACAGTTAAAATTATTATTTTAATTTAAAATGAGCACTTTAAAATCTCTATTTCTGTTTAATGAACTCTACTCTTGGTGACAACAGCAAGTATAACCAAATCTTGATTAATCCTGAATGAAATATCTGCTTTAAGATTTTTCTATTTATGAATCTGTACCATATATTCTAGGATTTCTCCTTCTCTTGGCCTATAGAGAAAAATGCAAAAATAAGCATGGATGAAACTAAATTAATGATTTGGGTCATTCCCATTTGGTAAAGACAATCAAAAAACAGTTGCAGGGAATTCCCTGGTGATCCAGTGGTTAGGACTCCTCACTGTTACTATTGAGGGCCTGGGTTCAATCCCTGGTTGGGGAACTAAAATCCCACATGCCACGCCGATGCAGCAAAAAAAAAAAAAAGAAAAGAAAAACAAACATGAACGAAGTGCTTCAGTTAATTTACCTCTGGTGAATTTTTATCCATATCTGTTAAGTCTTTTGAAAGAACTGAAAGAGCAACATCCTTTTGAAGATGCCAAAGTGTTGTAGAGTAGATCTCCATGCCTTCGACTCTGTAATTCTCAATTCTCCTAACCTCTGAGAATATTCTTTCAGCCTGAAATACAAAAATTAGTAAGAGGAAAACAAGTTGATACAATTTACATATATACTGGGAGAGTGCTGGGCACTACTCTCATAGGACCTAAATGCGGCCTTGTTTTACACGTGAATTTTATGTGAATTAGCACCAACACACGGCCAAACTGAGTAACCTTCTATGGTAGGTCAAATATTGATGCAATCATATTTATACTTAACCCAGTTTTTATACACAAGTCATGGTAGGAACATAAATTCTGGGGAAAAAAAAAATTGTTTCCACCAAAAAGAAAGAAGAAAGATCCAGACAAATTTAAAAAGAAGTCAATTATTTTATTCTCAAAAAACATTATTCCAAGTTTTTATAGCAGCTTTATAGAATAACTCTCTGGAAAGGTGAGAGACGAGTGACCTCTGCAATAGAAAATCTATTTCTGTACATTTACAAAATGTATACGTACAAAAGGTTAAGTTGAACACTTTAGGGGAAAAATAGGCTTGGGTGGCTGTCAACCCTATGGCATACTGAGCACTGAATATTTCCATCAGTGTCGTACTTGCTAGGGACCACAGTCCCTGCCTAATATAAATTCCTTTTTCTTCTGCAGCACTCTCTTGACTTTAGGGTCCCTTCTCAGCTACCATGTCAAAGTTTTTTCCTTGCCACACTCACAGCTTCCAGAACTGTGCTTCTCTCCCCTGAAGTTTGACACTTTGGGCTATATGAAACCAGTTAGCTCCCCAGTTTATCAATTCGTTAAAAATTCTGAAAGTCAAACTTAGTTTAGAATAAGGAATATCAGGTCTATTTTTAATGAAATGAAGATGACAAGATAAGGAAATAGCATTCATACAACTAGAAAAATAGGAATGCTTAGATATGGCCATAAGAATAGGAATTCTTATGATATGGCCATACATCATCCAGAATTAGCTTAAATTTGTGACTCCCCTGAAAATCCTTAAAAGTTATACAGATAAGTTTTTCATTTTTTCAAACACACCCTGGTTACAAGAAAATAGACCTAACAACCTGTCAAGTACAGGTTTTAGTAACCTGGTTTAAAATTTTTCAGAATCTATTGTTTCCTCTGAAAAATGATTATGCCACAGACAGAAAGGAAAATTGGAACAAAACAAAAAACTAAGTTGAAACAAAGATTTCCTTTAAATATCTGGGTCTATATCTGCTCTATGATTAGGGGTAACAAAAAAATTCATGTTAAGAACCCATGAAACAAATAATTTTGAAAAGGCTTGCCAAATCCCACTTCTACCTACGTACCAATTAAAAAAATCACAATCCAGCAATGAAAAAGGCTGTCTATAACTCTTTTTTCTTTATTACTCAAAATTACAAGAATAGGTATCTTCTGGATTTATTCACCACCTGGAAGAATACTACACCCCCAGAGCTCTGCAAGGCTCCTTAAAGGAGCAATAATAATCTTCTTTCTCTGAGCATGTTTTTTAAAAAAAATAGCACCATACTTCACTGTTCCCCAGTCTCCTTACCATGCTTCACTTTTCCTTCATATGACTTATTGCTATATGTCCTTATACATTTATTGGCTTACAATTTTTCTTACTAGAAAGGAGGCTTCCCAGGTTGCACTAGTGGTAAAGAACCTGCTTGACAATGCAGCAGATTTAAGAGACATGGGTTCAATCCCCGGATCAGAAAGATCCCCTAGAGGAGGGCACAGCAACCTACTCCAGTATTCTTGTCTGGAGAATTCCATGGACAGAGGAGCCTGGCAGGCTACAGTCCATAGGGTTGCAAAGAGTCAGACACGATTGAAGCAACTTAGCACATGCACACTTGCTAGAAAGTAAACTCTATGAAGGCAAGCAATTATCTGTCTAGCTATATTACAGTATAGAAGAGAGTCTGGGATATAACATGCACTCAAATACATGCTGAATGTAAAAAGGGCAAACAAGTGATCTTATTATCAACTTTAAATAATTTCTATTATGTTTCTTAAAGCTTTATTTAAAGGTTTTTCTTTTTTTTTTTCATTGAGATTACTTAGTATTGTTTCTTTATTACAATAAATTCTTTACTTGTGTTATCTCATTTAGTCCTTCTAACACCCCTCTGAGGTCTATGGTATATTATTCCCATTAACAGATGAGGCAACTGAGACTCACAGAAGTTAGGTAACTTACCCACTATCACTGAGTTAGTAAAGGGTTAGCTGAGGTTAGAATACAGAAGTCTGACACCAGGGTTGACTTCATTACTCAATACTACCAACAATCTTATGAAAAGATGTTACATTCACCAGCAATCTGGGAATTATAAATGAAACAGAAAACTATGCCCTCCACTTTCCATCTACGTGGTAGATATCAATTTTAGAATGGTCAATATAAATGACATTATCAAGTGTTCAGTTCAGTCGCTCAGTCATGTCTGACTCTATCTGACCCCATGGACTGCAGCACGTCAGGCTTCTCTATCCCTCACCTACTCCTAGAACTTGCTCAAACCCATGTCCATCGAGTCAGTGATGCCATCTAACCATCTCATCCTCTGTAGTCCCCTTCTCCTGCTGCCTTCAATCTTTCCCAGCATCAGGGTCTTTTCAAATGAGTCAGTTCTTCACAACAGATGGCTAAAGTATTGGAGCTTCAGCTTCAGCATCAGTCCTTCCAGTCAATATTCAGTGTTGATTTCATTTAGGATTGACTGGTTGGATCTCCTTGCAGTCCAAGGGACTCTCAAGAGTCTTCTCCAACACCACAGTTCAAAAGCATCAATATTTTGGTGCTCAGCTTTCTTTACAGTCCAACTCTCACATCCATACATGACCACTGGAAAAACCGTAGCTTTGACTAGAAGGATCTTTGTTGGTAAAGTAATGTCTGCTTTTAAACATGCTGTCTAGCTTTGTCATAACTTTCCTTCCAAGGAGTAAGTGTCTTTTAATTTCATGTCTGCAGTCACCATCTGCAGTGATTTTGGAGCCCAAGAAAATAAAGTCTGAAACTGTTTTCATTGTTTCCCCATCTATTTGCCATGAAGTGATGGGACCAAATGCCATGTTTGAATGTTGAGTTTTTTTTTTTTTTTTTTGAGCATTTTCTTTTTTTTTTAACATTTTTTTTTAATTTTAAAACTTTACATAATTGTATTAGTTTTGCCAAATATCAAAATGAATCCGCCACAGGTATACATGTGTTCCCCATCCTGAACCCTCCTCCCTCCCCATACCATCCCTCTGGGCCTTCCCAGTGCACTAGCCCCAAGCATCCAGTATCGTGCATCATAAAGGTTTTTCTAATTTAAGTTTAGAGGTGGGGGAGGAAGTGCTTTGAAAGTAGAACTGGGGAATAAATTAGAATTTTCTTTGGCTTTAGGTTAATCATCCTCTCCTTTCCTGATTTAAACAGATAATCAACAAATATGATTAAAATTAAAATGATAAAATCTTACAATAAGAACATTATATCCTCAATTACTTACAACTTTCTTCATTGTATTAAGTTTATAAAACATACTAAGTACCAAAAATTCATCCCAGTAAGCTCTCTATATAGTAGAAAGAATTTTGATTATAAAGGTCTACTACTACTACTACTACTAAGTCGCTTAGTTGTGTCCGACTCTTCGTGACCCCATGGACTGCAGCCTACCAGGCTCCTCTGTCCATGGGATTTTCCAGCAAGAGTACTGGAGTGGGTTGCCATTGCCTTCTCCGTTATAAAGGTCTGCTACTGCTGCTGCTAAGTCGCTTCAGTTGTGTCCGACTCTGTGCGACCCCACAGACGGCAGCCCACCAGGCTCCCCTGTCCCTGGGATTCTCCAGGCAAGAACACTGGAGTGGGTTGCCATTTCCCTCTCCAACGCATGAAAGTGAAAAGTGAAAGTGAAGTCGCTCAGTCATGTCCAACTCTACTCGACCCCATGGACTGCAGCCCACCAGGCTCTTCCGTCCATGGGATTTTCCAGGCAAGAGTACTGGAGTGGGCTGCCATTGCCTTCTCCATTATAAATGTCTATTACATGGTAAATACATATTTTCAGATCCAAGTAAGTAGAGTACAAATGTTCCACGTAAGAATTACTTCGGTTCTCTACAAATCTATCTCAAGTAATCCCAAAGAATTCAAATTACCCTTAACACAAGAAAGAAGTGAACTGATAAGTTATTAATATTGACAAAATAAAGACATTACATAATAAATATTGACCCCTTAGATCTAGCCTTCTCAAACATAATTTTAATTAAATTTAAATTATCTCTAGAAAGGCATATGTAACTTTTTAAATACTTACTTGCATGTACTCTGAAAGTTCGAAATAGGCCCTTCCAATCTGGCACAGCACCCAACCAGTATTGTAGTGGTGAGAAGGCAGGTGGCTCAAGATATTAATAGCTTCTTTGCAGTTGTATGAACACAAAGCTAAATAACCTTTTCCCATTTCACGAAGAAGGCTCATCAAACCTTCTGGGAGAAAATAATGTAGTAAACAAAGGAAAAAAAAAACACAATAAAGCTGCCTGGTTTTCTAGGAAGGCTAATTAAAAAATATTTCATTAAACTTTCCAACACTGGGCTTCCCTGGTGGCCCAGTGGAAAAGAATCTGCCTGCCAATGCAGGAGACACAGGTTCAATAAATATCTGGTCCAGGAAGATCCCACATGCCGCAGAGCGACTAAGCCCGTGCACCACAACTATTGAACCAGAGCTCTGGAGCCTGGGAGCTGCAACAAATGAGCCCACGTGCCGCAACTACTGAAGCCCATAGACCTAAAGCCTGTGCTCCATAACAAGAAATGCCACTGCACTGAGATGAGAAGCCCACGCACCACAGCTAGAGAGTAGCCCCTGAGAAAAAGCCCACAGCAGCAATGAAGACCCAGCACAGCCAGAACCAAAAATGAATAAATAATAAAATGAATAAAAAAGAAAAAGAAAAAAAAAAAGCCAACATCTACCCAGAAAAAAATGTTTATTTAATGAACAAAAATAAACTTACTTAAAACCAGTGAATAAAATAAAATATAAAGAAGATTTTAAGCTTTTAAAACAGACCTGCTGCTGCTTTCTGTAGATTAAATGCCTGGATCTGAGGTGTAATTGTAGAGATTTTTCCTTCTGAAATGATTGAAGAATCTAATTTTGTGATTTCCAGGCTATCATTTATGTTAGGTTGAGTTATTCCTCCTTTATTAGTTTTACTTTTTGTTTTTCTATTTGGGATTTTAGGTGGAAACTTCATTTTTAATTTTTTGCTATTCTCCTGTAACAAGGAAAATTCCATACTTGTTATACTCATGTATTTTAAACATCTATCTAACCCTTTTTTTTAAGTATCAGATATAAATAAACATATGGTTTTGACTGATCTATATTTTTCTCAGAAAAAATTTTATAAAAACAAAAGTCTTCAAAGTTACTTAATTTGAAATGCAACAATTCTGAAAATAAATCATATTGACTAGTATTTAAGGTACATTAGCTTTAAGCATTTCTCTTTATTCAAAGTATATCACTTTCATTTATTAATTAAAAATAAGAAAGTAAGGAGATACAACAACTACCTAATTGTCTCAGAGCACTGAAATCTGTAAGGTATAAAACTGCTGATCTATATGTCACAATTAAAGACTGTCCATAATATTTGTCAATGGATGAAGAAAATTTACCAAAGGTATACAACTTTCCAGCTGTCCAAAGAAATGTGCAAAGAAAACAAAAAATTTTCATTCACTCTTCCCACAATCTTTCCCAATGGAAACATGTGACATAACCACAGTATACCATCAAATCCAGGAAACTGGAATTGCTGCAATACTAGCAATTAAAACTATAGATCTTACTTGGATTTCATCAGTTTTTACATGGACCTTTTAAAAAATTTTGGTTCTGTGAAATTGTGTTACATGTATGGATTTAATCAACTACCACAATAAAGATTCAGGACTATTCTACCACTACAAAAAGAAATTCCTTTGTGCTATGCTATAAAAGACATATCTTCCCCTCAGTCCTAACTCCTAGTAACTATTGATCTCCTCTCCATCTCTGTAATTTTGTAATTTTAACATTAAAAAAATTTTAAATAGTCTCCTAATGTATTCATTAGAGACTGAGTCATCAATGAACAGAAGTTTCAGAGGAGGAAGTATTAAATAAATGTGATATACAGAAATTTTTAAATTACCTTGGTTGTAGAGCTGTCACTAGTAAAAAGTCGCGAACTTCTTCGAGGCAGTGCATTTGGGGGAGATGTGATAGTGGGGCTCAATACCTGAGGTGTGGTACTAAAAAAGTTATAAAAGTAGATATTTAAAAAACCTGTTTATGACCATTAACTATTATTTCAAGTTTATTAAAAATATGCATTCGACATGTTTGTATTCTAAAATTGATGAGATCAATCCTTTCCTCACCCTCCTATGAAAACCCATTTAAAGAACTATTCTTGTTACCATAAAATGATATAAATTAAAGCACAGACTTCACTCTATTTAAATTGCTCATTCAAACATAAAACAATCCACATAAAAGTTCTGGGTCAATAAATAGTAAACATCTATAAACCAATTATCTTTAGTCCTTATTTGGAACTATAGCAAGTTAAGGAAAAAGAAAGCTAGACATAGTCTAAATGTGGGATATTTGCTAAATAAATATTACTCGAACAATTGATACCTGAGAAGTTATTACCCTGTAAGTTCGAACAGCCACATCAAGGGATTATTCTGTAGAATGAGAGAGGGGGACATGGACAGTAAAAGTATTTGAAGAAATAATGGCCAAAAATTAGCTAAATTTGATGAAAACTATCAACTAACAGATCCAAGGAGCTCAATGAATTTGAAGCCGAAGAAAGGAGAAAACACATTAGAGCATAATCAAATGGATTAATATCAGTGATAAAGAAAAAATCTTGAGTCAAAGAAAAGAGACAGATTACATACACAGAAACAAAAATAAGGATGGCGAGAGGTTTCTTATCAGAAACAATGCAAACAAGGAGACAGTAGAGCAATGTAAAGAAAAAAACCTGTCAATTAGAATTCCATACCATGAAAATATCAATCAAAAATAAAAACAAAGGTGAAATTAAAACTTTCTTTTGAACATACAAAGGCTGAAAAAATTCATTACCAACAGACCTAGACTACAGGAAATGTTAATCACTCTGTAGAAGTAAAATATATGACAACAGCATAGAGACTGAGAAGACGAGTATAAAAATATACATTACAAGGTTTATCCTCTAAGTGACATGGTACAGTATTACCTGAATGTAGACTTTGATAAGTTAAAATATGTGATATAAACCCTAAAACAACCTCTAAAATGACAGGATAAAGAGTAATTGTTAATAAGGCAATGCTATGCTAGTGGAGGTGATGGAATTCCAGTGGAGCTCTTTCAAATCCTGAAAGATGATGCTGTGAAAATGCTGCACTCAATACGCCAGCAAATTTGGAAAACTCAGCAGTGGCCACAGGACTGGAAAACGTCAGTTTTCATTCCAACCCCAAAGAAAGGCAATGCCAAAGAATGCTCAAACTACTGCACAATTGCACTCATCTCACACGCTAGTAAAGTAATGCTCAAAATTCTCCAAGCCAGGCTTCAGCAATACGTGAACCGTGAACTTCCGGATGTTCAAGCTGGTTTTAGAAAAGGCAGAGGAACCAGAGATCAAATTGCCAACATCCATTGGATCATGGAAAAAGCAAGAGAGTTCCAGAAAAACATCTATTTCTGCTTTATTGACTATGCCAAAGCCTGTGACTGTGTGGATCACAATAAACTGTGGAAAATTCTGAAAGAGATGGGAATACCTGAACACCTGATCTGCCTCTTGAGAAATCTGTATGCAGGTCAGGAAGCAACAGTTAGAACTGGACATGCAACAACAGACTGGATCCAAATAGGAAAAGGAGTACGTCAAGGCTGTATATTGTCACCCTGTTTATTTAACTTCTATGCAGAGTACATCATGAGAAACGCTGGACTGGAAGAAACACAAGCTGGAATCAAGATTGCCGGGAGAAACATCAATAACCTCAGATATGCAGATGACACCACCCTTATGGCAGAAAGTGAAGAGGAACTCAAAAGCCTCTTGATGAAAGTGAAAGTGGAGAGTGAAAAAGTTGGCTTAAAGCTCAACATTCAGAAAACGAAGATCATGGCATCTGGTCCCATCACTTCATGGGAAATAGATGGGGAAACAGTGGAAACAGTGTCAGACTTTATTTTTCTGGGTTCCAAAATCACTACAGATGGTGACTGCAGCCATGAAATTAAAAGACGCTTACTTCTTGGAAGGAAAAGTTATGACCAACCTAGATAGCATATTCAAAAGCAGAGACACTACTTGCCAACAAAGGTTTGTCTAGTCAAGGCTATGGTTTTTCCTGTGGTCATGTATGGATGTGAGAGTTGGACTGTGAAGAAGGCTGAGCGCCGAAGAATTGGCTTTTGAACTGTGGTGTTGGAGAAGACTCCTGAGAGTCCCTTGGACTGCAAGGAGATCCAACCAGTCCATTCTGAAGGAGATCAGCCCTGGGATTTCTTTGGAAGGAATGATGCTAAAGCTGAAACTCCAGTACTTTGGCCACCTCATTCAAAGAGTTGACTCATTGGAAAAGACTCTGATGCTGGGAGGGACTGGGGGCAAGAGGAGAAGGGGACGACAGAGGTTGAGATGGCTGGATGG
>NW_011491618.1:68538-96949 GCF_000754665.1 Bison bison bison | reverse complement strand
CCTTGGACTGCAAGGAGATCCAACCAGTCCATTCTGAAGGAGATCAGCCCTGGGATTTCTTTGGAAGGAATGATGCTAAAGCTGAAACTCCAGTACTTTGGCCACCTCATTCAAAGAGTTGACTCATTGGAAAAGACTCTGATGCTGGGAGGGACTGGGGGCAAGAGGAGAAGGGGACGACAGAGGTTGAGATGGCTGGATGGCATCACTGACTCAATGGACGTGAGTTTGAGTGAACTCCGGGAGTTGGTGATGGACAGGGAGGCCTGGCGTGCTGCAATTCATGGGGTGGCGAAGAGTCGGACACGACTGAGCGACTGATCTGATCTCATCTGATGGGTTGAACTGTGTCTCCCAAAGGGATATGATGAAGTCCTAACCTCCAGTACTGTTAATGTGAACTTTTTGGGAAATACGGTCTTTGTGGATGTCATTAACTTAAGATGAGGTCATCACGGTGGGCACTAATTCAATATGACAGATGTCCTAATAAGAAAAAGGAAATTTGAATACAGAGGCACACAGGGAAGATGGCTACGTGGAGACAGGGAAATACTGAGTTGCCTACCACAAAATAAGGAATGCCTCGGGCAACCAGAAGCTGGAAGAGATAAGGATCCTCCCCTAGTGACGGCCCTAGCAATACCCTGGTTTCAGATAGAACTGTGAGTGAATAAATTTCTGTTGTTTTAAGCCACCCAGCTTGTGGTACTTTGCTAGGGCTGCTGTTGGAAACTAAAACAGGCAATAAAGAAGGTACAGTGGTACACATCAACTATACATCAACTAAGAAAAGAAGATAAAAAGGAATTAGTAATACAAAGAAGGCAAAATTAATGTAATTCATGTGTATTTCAGTTAGTACATTTGTTTAAATGAAATGCATAATTCAGTAAATTATGTTTATATATTCTTGAAGATTAACATATATTTGGCCTATTAATGTGCTCTGCAGGAGGCTCAGGCTCCTTCTTATCACTGAGCCCTAGGCAATCATTGCCACCTACCCGAGAGTTGGCATTCATAATGAGACTTACCAGCCAGGCATTTTAGAAATACTGAGGCCTTTTATATAGTCAAGGTATATGCACATGTGTACCTATTTTAAGACTTATGATACATGTTCACTATTTTAGGAGGTAAAGTTGTAGCTTTCTCTTAATATATTAGCTATAATTTATTTTTGAGGCCTTGAATAGGAAAAGAAATCCTATTTAACACCATTTCTGTGTGGAAATGGATTCATCATTTGAAGATTTATCGGCAGAGTCATACTATGAGCTACTTATAGAAATGCATAATAGGGGAAGGGGAAAATAATCTATCTGTACTTGATCACTGGAGAAGGTTTCATAAAAAAAAGGAAAATTATTTTGGAGGAGTGCTAAGAATATCTAGTTTAAACAAACTCACGAGGCAATTAGAATAAAAAGGTATTTTAGCTAACTCTTGTCTTGATTTGCATTGTAATACTCAAAAATTAAATTTCCTTTTTCAGTAAGTTGGAAATTACAAATTTAACATATTCAAAATTTACATAGTCATTCTAGAATTCTTGGAACAGTCAAAACAACCTGCCTAAACCGAAGAACTGTTTCACAACAAGAAAAGCTAAACAATATCAAATAATGAGACTAAATAAATACCTTGTTTGTGGGCCAGAACTTTGTGTCTGTGCAACAAGAATTGGAGTTACCTCTCGACTGTTTCCACTCTGTGAGAAGACAGACTTTGTTCCAGTTTGGCCGATTCTGGCAACAGACTGTAAAACACAAAAAGTCTAAAGTTTGTGAATTATAAATTGCATTGTGAGTGGTAAAAGACATCATGATGTACCCATCTACATTTCCCCAATACGAGATTTCATATTATATATTGTCTGTCATCTGAAAACACAAACTATTAATGTCATTACTGATGTCATTTTAGGTTAATTAATTATTGATATATTAGAATGAACATCATCCTATTTCCTCATATTAAGCTCAATATTTTTACCCTTATACTATCTTTTTATCTTTCGACTTTAGTTATCAAGGAAAGGTTTAAGATTCCTAGAAGCCATTTATTATGTAATTTTCCCAGTTGGGGCTAAGTGCTAAAAAATTTTAAGACAGCTACTATTCTCAAAAGTTACGATCTAATTTAGTATACATAAAAAATAATACAGTAAGATTTTATATCCCTTCTTTGGCACTTAATAAAGACAGTCTTAGAGTAATTCAGATTAGTAGATTAAAAAAAAGAAAATCACTGGGTTATTTTCCAAATTCTAAGAATACTGCATGGAATTAGTATTTCTTTTTGATGTGTTCAATCTTCTGGACAGTGCTTGCCCCTTCTCTCTTCTCTAATTTATCACCTTATTTCTATTTATTTTCATCACTTAACTTTTTTATAAAGTGATCTCTGTGTCAGTGGATATTAAAAAAAAAATTTTACTACCAAATAAATTTCTCCAAAAATTAGTTACTGTGATAGTCACTGTATATAATTCTGAAATTGCACATTATAAATAATCACTAATAATTACATTCTCACCATATATGAAAGCCTTATTTTGGCCTTCTCAACATTTAACATCATGCCCACCTGCCTCGTCCTTCTGAAACTTTGTGTAATTTCTAAAATATTTAGTATAGTATCTTGATTATTTGTTCTACCACTTCATTTTCTGGCCCCTCTTTCTTCCACTGTTTTAAATTAAGTTCCTTAGCACCTCTCTCTTTCTCTAGGAGAGCATGGTCATTTTAACCCTTTAATAATTGTATCTATCACTTGGTCATATTCTTTCCTCTATAACTATCTACTGAATATTTTCACCTATTTTCTGGCCCTTCCTTATTTGACAAAGAACTATCTGCTGAACTCACTACTTGGTTGATATTTTTAGTTGATACTGCAGGCAGATCTGGAAATATAGCTTTTCCAGAAATGTCTTGTAATAGAGTAAAAGAACAGAGGCAGAAGAGGCTTAGACTGGGCAATGAAATCATATATGTGTTCACTACCTAACTTGTCCTTAATTACTCTGACTCATGGTTTTGGCCTACTTCCCCTGGCATGCTAACCACTGTCCTATTATGCCTTCTTATAACTGTAATAAACTAATTTCCACATATATGTTACTCTCATAATAATACAACAGCAGGTAGTTGCCAACTTAAAAAAAATCCAGTTTAAAACACAATCTCTGTATTAAATACTTTTAGTCCACGTTTACCACTCTTGGAGTTCCTATTATCACTCATTAAGAAGCTATCATGTAAAAAACTTTGCTAAAGTTCAGGAGTAAAAGAGTTAAAACAAAACAAGAAGAAACATGTTTCTCTGAGGGTAAAAGGGTTATCTCAGTCATTCACATACCAGTATGACTCATTTAGCTTTCATTTCTTAAATATCCATTATGCACAGCAACAGGCATTTGCATATATAACCTAATTTAATTCTCACATAAGATACCCTGCACCACAGATATATTTTAAATAAACCTCATTTTGGCCTCTACTGCCACAGACAGTAAAAGAACATTATAAAGAGTCACAGTTGCAATGCAGTCTTATTGCAGTATTTACTATACAGATACTATGAAATATTTTTCATTTTACTACACTTTAACTCCACACCTGAGATCCACCATAAAAATTTTATTATCATAAAGAGCTAGCTTTATGTGAGTCATCTTTTTTCATGTTAATATTAGTACAACTAAAAAACAAATATACTGATGGGGACAAGCAGAAACCATGGCAGGTATAATTTCCTTTATTTACATTCAAAGTGGTCATCTTAATTTTGTTTTTTAAAAAAAGGAACTTAAAAGTAAAAATCTGAATATGCTTAATTAGCTATATGCTGAAATAAACTACACTTGTGAGTTACAAACTTACGTGGTCAAAAGAGCAACCAGCTTTGTGTTTCCTACTATAACCAGGAGGCTACGATAATGATGACCGTCTTCCACATTTAGATAACTTCTCTAAGGCAACAGTAATTCACTGTATTTTACACGGAAAATACCTTTTTTGAAGGGGCTCCGGTGGGTGGCACATCAATTACAGAAGATGTATTAGTGTAGTTTTGTAAATAGGATCCATCTCCAGGACTTGGGGTTTCTAATGGCAAAATCCCAAAACTGAGAAGAGGTTGAAATCAAGGTGTCAAAAAGTCATCAAGGCATATATAAAGCAGCAGTATACTTAAATTAGAAGGTCTAAAAGGAAGAGAATGGCAAATCAGTCTTGGGGGCATTGAGGATCTAAGGGGCAGATTAAAAATAAGCTGTGAATATAGACTATTTCACCCACCAAAACTAAAATTACAAAAAAAAAAAATCAAATAAGGAACTAAACTGAGCAGTAACTACAGATCTCAGGAGATTTATTAGAAATAAAGAAGAGTAGCTGGTAAAAGCTAAGATCCAAATGATCAAATTAGTTCAAATTCTTGGAATTTATGTGATTTAGACACTATTAGAGAAAATATCCTTAGAGACTAATGAACGCATCTGTGGAATCAATGAGTTTTGCAATCTCATGGTCATACTATTTAAGTAATTTCCTGGCCCTGGGACCCAATTCACAGTCTGTCCTAGCATATAATTTTTTATTTTGATTCTTTTAGAAATGCATCCTCTGGCCTGGGTTCCTGTATTTATACATATATATATTTATTTCTAAAAAATTTCACAGAACACTTCATATATTGATAGGTGTCAATCCTTTTCCATTTTGGAATATAGCACTTTAACCATTTATTACTGATTATAAACATCCCAACATTTTAAAAAGGTTCACTGCTATTCACTGACGCATAGTCATAAACAGAGTATCTTTTAATGCATACAACAGCTGAATAAGGAATGCTTAAGTTTAAAAATTTTCTCCAACACTTAATACGAAATTCTTATCACAGATACTGTATTTCTATTACTTCATTTTCTGAAAATGGAATAGACTCATTATTGACTTATTAAATATCTCTATTTCCATAATGATTTAGAAGTTGCTGTTCATATTAATCTATATTACTAATATAGGAATTACTCTAAGATCATTTAATATTACAGCACATTTTAAAGTATCTTTTATTTGTCTTACCTTGGGGTTAATGGGCTAAGAGCAGCTGGTCCTCCTAATAAACTTCGACCAGTTTTTGGTTTATTTTGAACCTGTTTAGATAATATGGAAGTTCCTGTTCCAAGAGGGACAGTATCTGGTGAAATTACAGCCGAATCAATATAAGACACTGAAGAATCTGTATTCAACGAGTACTTTGAATTGGAAGATTCTAAATTCAGTCTGTTTAATTCCTGAAACAGAAAATTTCTACCATGTCATTTACAATACATTATTTAGCTCAGATCACTATTTTTCATTTTCACAATATTTTTAACACTAGTGTATAATACACTTACAATTGTGTCCTGGGGTGTTTCTGTAAGAACTGTCTCAGGCTGTCTGTGAGATAAACTATGATTAGATACTAGTGTTGTGCAAGAGTTGGGCAGACAGCTGCTAAAGTTCTGTAAAGACGTTAATTTAAATGTTTGGTCAGGATCTGGCTTTTCACCTGTGAAGGGGGAAAAAAAAAGTTTGCTTCTGAGGAAATGAAGGTTAAATTAAAAAAAAAAAAGCATAAGCCAGCAAAAATAAAGCCTTATCCAGAGTTTTAAAGTTCTATCTATTTCAGTGAATCAGATTTACTCCCAAAAGCTCATCCATCAGTGTACTGTAAAAGTGTACATCAAAGATAAAGCTGTACATTTAGGAAATAAGTTAAACCACAATGAAACTGACTTTAAATATAATAAATCACAAGAAAGTACAGATTTCTGTGTTTTAAAGCAGAAAGCAACTAGACCTCATTTTGCTCAAGGTAAGGAATGAGGGTGGAGAGGTGAAACCTTCTAAAAATCAAAATAAAATTTTAAGCACTTAAATGTATATCGACACAACATTTTAAAATGATCCTTCATGCCTCCTAGAGCATATATACTATGACAACTCCCCACCACATATTATCCATGTCTCTGGGTATTTTACTTATTTCTTTTCTTATCCAGAATGCTATTTTGGCTAACTTTATACTCACAACACAATTCATTCCTTGAGGACACAAGAAAGGCCACGTTATTCCTGAAACATGATTCTACCTTACTTCTTGTTCTCAAGTTTAAAAGCCTTTAGCTTTGAAAAATATTTGTCTTGTGGATATATAATTTGTATCATTTTCCAAAAATTCAGCAGGGGGAAAAAAAGGGAAGAAGAAATGGGAGAACCCTCCCCTAACCACCTCTACAAACTTACCTATTTCACATAATGATTCAAAGGGGGACCAGAGGAAAGGATTTAAACTAAGGCTCTTTTGGTAACATTCTGATCCTTTGGCAAGCCGATCTGTCTTGCTGTAAAGACAAACAAATAGATTAGACAAGCTATAAAACCTAAAACATCTATTACAAAGAAAATTTGTTACAGAAAATTAGGTAAATCTTATGTAAGTTCTGTGCATTCTCTTCTAAATTCTTCCTTAAATGATCAATTTCTCTTTCTTACTATCCTCCAATCTCTATTATTTAGGGTATTTCAAGTCAAAAGTCAGGTGAAAGCAAATAGAACATGAATTGAAAGGCATGTTAACAAAACAAACAAACACTCATTGCTTTCTTAGATACTATAATTGCTTTTCATTTCCTTTTGGACATTACAGTTAATGAGGCGATATGGAGAAGGCGATGGCACCCCACTCCAGTACTCTTGCCTGGAAAATCCCATGGATGGAGGAGCCTGGTGGGCTGCAGTCCATGGGGTCGAGAAGAGTCGGACACGACTGAGCGACTTCCCTTTCACTTTTCACTTTCATGCATTGGAAAAGGAAATGGCAACCTACTCCAGTGTTCTTGCCTGGAGAATCCCAGGGATGGCGGAGCCTGGTCGGCTGCCGTCTATGGGGTCACACAGAGTCGGACACGACTGAAGCGACTTAGCAGCAACAGCAGCATGGGAAACACGCAAATATTTGTCTTATTCTTGATTTTAAATATAAATCCCAGTGGTAATTTTGAAAGTGACTTAAATGCTTTAAATATAGCATATTTAAATGAGAAGATATTTTAACAAAGTAAAGGTGGCAGCTCTTAACAAAAAGGAAAATTCATGTTTCTAAATTGTGTGTATAAAGGCTTACATTCAAAACATGGACAACATTCTTAGGACCCTGTATACTTGAAACAATCTGGAAATTATTAGAACAGCATTGTGGCCTCCCTAGCTTTTAAATGGGAGAGAAGACAAGATTGAGGGTTAGTAAGACTTGTAGAGCTTTCAGGTTAAAAAATACTACTGACCTGGTTTAAGACTGAAATTCTTCATTATCTAAAGGAAAAAAATTAAGATACAGCAATTTTCCCAAAACCCCGAGGTTTTATAAAGGACCAGATGGCATTGAACTAAACAACCCTCAAATGAAACTATCAGTTAAAACACATAATCTGTTTATGTGCTGTCAGTATATATCAAAGAAACGAAAAAAAGATCCCCTTGGGGAACTATATATTAATGTGCCTTACTTTCAAATTTTGCAAGTGAGTAGAAACTAGAATAAATGATGTAATAAAGACAAGAAAGTACCACTAGTTGAAGCTTATTTAGCTTCCCAGATTTGTCTAATCTGACCCAATAAACACATGGACACAGAAAGAAACAGGGGAAGGAGACAAACTTTCAGAAAATGTAAGTTTTATCAAAGTCTGTATCTAAGGATTGCTTAGATGAAATTTCTTAAAGGGAAAATAACTGTAACAAGAATGATATATTCATTTACCATGTATAGCAGGGTAACTTAAAAACAGGAAACAAAGATATGAGTATTTTTGGAAAGTAAAAATTAGGAGTGGAAAGCGGACAATGAATGCTTGGGAACTTTTAATATAAGGCCAGGAAAAGAAAAATACAGTGAAAACTCAATGTTTGAAGATTATACCAAAACTAACTTATGTTATACAGCCCCTCACCATGTCTATAACTAAGTATGGTTTGTCTATTTATTTATCTTTCATGTGCTCTCTTACAATTGATTATAAGCTTTCTGAGAATAGCAAACTAGATTTCTCATGATCTGATTAATAGACCATAAAATAAATGTAGAACAAAATGTCTACCAAGAAGAGATTAGATACACACACACACATACAGATAGATACTGGTATGTATAAATAATATAAAAGTTAATTGGGATAACTCAACACCAGAAAAATAAACAACCCAATCAAAAAGTGGGGAAAAGACCTAAACAGACATTTCTTCAAAGAAGACATACAGATGGCTAACAAACACATGAAAGATGCTCAACATCGCTCATTATTAGAGAAATGCAAATCAAAACTACAATGAGATATCACCTCACACTGGTCAGAAAGGAGGCCATCACCAAAAAGTCTACAAACAATAAATGCTGGAGAGGGTGTGGAGAAAAGGGATCGCTCTTGCACTGTTGGTGGGAATGTAAATTGATACATTAAATATTTAAATTACATTCAATGTAAATTGATACAGCCACTATGGAAGATGGTATGGAGATTCCTTAAAAAACTAGGAATAAAACCACCATGAAGTGAAGTGAAGTGAAGTTGCTCAGTTGTGTCTGACTCTTTGTGACCCTATGGACTGTAGCCTACCAGGCTCCTCGGTCCATGGAATTTTCCAGGCAAGAGTACTGGAGTGGGTTGCCATTTCCTTCTCCAAAACCACCATATGACCCAGCAATCCCACTCCTAGGCATATACCCTGAGAAAACCAAAACTGAAAAAGACACTTTTATCCTATTGTTCAATGCAGCACTATTTACAATAGTTAGAACATGGAGGCAACCTAGATGTCCATCGACAGATAAATGGATAAAGAAGTTGTGGTGTACATACACACAATGGAATATTACTCAGCCATAAAAAGGAACACTCTTGAGTCAATTCTCATGAGGTGGATGAACCTAAAGCCTATTATTCAAGAGTAAGTAAGTCAGAAAGATAAATATCATATACTAATGCATATATACAGAATCTATAAAAATGGTACTGAAGAGTTTATTTGCAGGGCAGCAATGGAGAAAAAGACACAGAGAACAGACTTACGGATATGGGGAGAGGGGAGGAGCAGGTGAGATGTATGGAGAGACTAACATGGAAACGTACATTACCATATGTAAAATAGACAGCCAACGGGAATTTGCTGTATGGCTCAGGAAACTCAAACAGGGGCTCTGTATCAAGCTAGAGGGATGGGATGGGGAGGCAGATTCAAAAGAGAGGGGATATATGTATACCTATGGCTAATTCATGTTGAGGTTTGACAGAAAACAAGAAAATTCTGTGAAGCAATTATCCTTCAATTAAAAAAAAATTGGGGGAGGAGCCAGATGTGGAGTTATAATAGTCACATCTGGGAGACAGACCTATAATTACTCAATAGAGAGACAAAAGGAGGGAAAGATTTAATAAAATTAAGCTGCCTGGAGTGTCCCAATTTTAGGTCAATTTTTTTAAAAACTAAAACTCAGAAAGGAGTTTTCCAGAGGATTTGGGTTGAAAATAGCTATTTAAATGGTACTGGAAGAAACAGGTTAATCTAAGAACTAGACTCAGAATCAGTCATGTCTTAAAGATGCAAGTCTCATGTGTTACTGTAGACAAAAAGACCAATGAAATGTCTATATCAAAGTACTGGAGATAAAAGATAACAAGCTGTAGCTTCAAAACTATAACAAGGAGGTTTCTAAATTACTGAGTGCAACTTTGGTCACAACAGGAATATGATGGTTGAAATGAAAAGCCAGTTTTTGGAGCAGGGTTGTGCCCTATTGGATACCTGACCTTTTAATCTTTATGATAAATAAAAATAATTATTTCTCTGAAAAAGAGGAAAAACCTTCCTTCATGGTTAGGACCTGATACAAACGTACCTTCAAAAACTTTTAAACAAATGATCTTGTTTTAAAATAACTAGTAAAAACACCAATACAGTATACTAACGCATATATATGGAATTTAGAAAGATGGTAACGACAACCCTGTATGCGAGACAGCAAAAGAGACACAAATGTATAGAACAGTCTTTTGGACTCTGTGGGAGAGGGAGGGGGGGATGATTTGGGAGAATGGCATTGAAACATGTATAATAACATATAAGAAATGAATCGCCAGTCCAGGTTCGATGCAGGATACAGGAAGCTTGGGGCTGGTGCACTGAGATGACCCAGAGGTATGGGGAGGGAGGTGGGAGAGGGGTTCAGGATTGGCAACACGTGTACACCCGTGGCGGATTCATGCTGATGTATGGCAAAACCAAATCAATATTGTAAAGTAAAAAAAAAAGAAAACTAAAAAAATAAAAATAAAATAACTAGTAATATATACAGCATTTCTGTGATTTAATACCTTCTCTTTATTAACTTTATTTTGATATAATTTTAGACTCACATAGAAGTTGAAAAAATAGTACAGAATTCCCTACACCCAGCTTCCCTTAATAACAGCTTTCAACATAACCATAGTACAATGATCAAATCTGGGAAATTGACAGTAGGATAACACAGTAAGGGCTTCCCTGGTAGCTCAGCTGGCACAGAATCCATCTGCAATGCAGGAGACTCCAGTCCAATTCCTGGGGTCGGGAAGATCCCCTGGAAAAGGGATAGGCAAACCACTCCATATCATGCCTGTAGAATCCCCATGGACAGAGGAGCCTGGCTGGCTGCAGTCCATAGGGTGGCAAAGAGTCGGATAAGACTGAGTGACTAAGCACAATAATACGGTAAACTAAACCACAGATTTAATTTGGATTTCAGCAGTTTTTGCGTGCACTTATTTGTTTGTGTATAGTTTTTATGAAGTTTTATCACATGTATATATTTGGGTAAGTACCACTACAATCAGGATATAGAACTGTTCCAAAGTCCCAAACAAACTCCTTTAGCTACCTCTCTACAGCCCCAGTACTCTTGCCCCAACTCTCATGTCTGAGAACCACTGATCTGTCTCTATCACTGTAACTGTGTCATAACAATAATGTTCTATTAATGCTATCACAGAATATGTAAATTTTTGAAATTGGCTTTTTTTCACTTGCCATAATGCTCTTGAAATCCACCCAAAGTATCATGTTTATCAGTAGTTTGTTCCTCTTTATCGCTGAGTAGTAATTCATTATAGTACTAGAAACAATTTTCTGATAATTTCAATCATTCTTACTTACCAATATACATGTCCCAACAATGAAAGAGTAAAGCAAGCTGAATCACCAAACTCAGTAACAATATCATCATGGCTTTTCTGCTTATTAAACACTCCACCAGATAAGATCTGTTCCCCTTCTGCAAGCCTTTAAAACACACATTCACAGATTTTTTAAAAAGTCAATATAAAAAGCACAGTGTGTTAAGACATTCTTCATTACCAATGTACCTCTTACCATGTAGATAAAGTAAAAAGTTCATGGTACCTTTAGAATAGCAATAAACATGTATTAAGAATCATTTGGGAGATTGGGAATTTACCATCTTAAAATTTCAGTCTTACCCTTTAAAAACAGAAATAGTTACCTTTAGTCTGTATGTACAAATCTAGTCTGAGCAACATACACATTACTCACATCAAAAGAAATGGAAGACTGTTACGCTGGGGGAAAAATATGAACAGCGCTTCATTAACAGATTTGGTGGTTCTTCTTAGTTCTATTATTCCTTGAAGTAGGGGAACAGTGGGATTTTTTTAAAAACTATAAATATTTATAAATGGGATAAGAAAGTCTAAGGTAAGAACTGTCTTAAGAAACTGGCAAATTAAATAAATATATTTTAAAGAATTCAACATTAGAATCTTTGGAGTAGAAGTAATTCAATAGCAAATGTCTCAGAAATTTTATATATATATATTTTAGCTGTAATTTAAAAGTTTTCAATTAGACACTGGACAAATAAATACTTATCAGACTATGGAGACTTTATGGGGTTTATTTATATCCTTTCAATGTATACCTATCAAGTAAATGGGGTTTATTTGAATCCTGTGACTGTATACCTATAAACTAAATATACAGGCTTTACAGTTATCTGTTTAATCACTTTTACCACTATTCCATTTTTCACAGCACAGAAAAAAGTCTGACAGAACATAACTACCTAAATCTCTAGCTGCCTCCAGATTCAGAATATGGACAGCTGACTTGGTTGAGCTGTCATATACCAAAGAAGTGTTCTCCTAAATCTGTCCCCTTGTTTAAAAGGAGTAATGGTTGCCCAAAAGAATGATTTTGAAGGGCAAATAACTAATTATACAACTGTCTAGACACAAGGCAGCATTAATCTCAGGTGAACTGGGAAGTTAGGTTTTCAGGTTTATTACAATCATTTTACAAAATCATAGGAATTAGTTACAACTTAGGTTTCTCCAGATTTAAATTCTATTTATACCATACCAATAAAATCTCTCCATAACAAAATACTAGGCAGCAGCATTTCAAAAGTTACTGTAATAGACAAAACTCTACTACCAAGAGGGGAGAAAGGGAGTCAGAGTCTAATCCATCAAAAGAATTTTATCCAGAATTCTACAGTTAAGTAGAACAAAATTAGGTAGAAAAGATTTAGAAACTTACTTGCTGAGATCAACACAACATTTTGCAAGCAGGTATTTACATTGCGGTGTAGTACAACTGTGTCCTTTCAAAAGTCTATATGCTTTATATGCTTTTCCTGAGCGGTAATAACAGGTTGCCAGTAAAAACAAGGCTTCTTCTGAGTGTACTAAGAACAAACATGAAAAAAAAAGGGCTGTTATTCAGTATGTTGAATGGTAATTATTGTTTATCTAGCGATACGTAAACAAGTTTAGCAATAACGAAAAAAATTAGGCATGTTATTCAATACAAAAAACAATTTATTGATTCAAATTTCAATTAAGGAGAAATACTTTCCTGATACAAAAGTTAGTTCCCCAAGTCCTGACTACCTTCTTTCCGGAAGAAAAAAAGGAAATAATACAATGAAGACAACTGTAGTATTCTCTGTAAATCCCTTAAGAAGACCAAACACAGGCATACAACTGCCCTTAAACAGACTATCAGAAAAGCATCATTTTTATGTAGTATTTTTCTGAGAGATCCTTTGAGAGGACAGAAGTCAAATTTCATGAGAGGGGAACTCAGCATTATAAACCTAATTATCAATCTGAAAATTTCTACATTAAACAAAGACCAAACTGGAAAACAAACAAAACTCACTTATTTCTAATACCAAATACATAGTAAATTATATTCAAGATAATTTAAGATAAAGGAAAAAAAATTCTAAATTGTGAATACCCACACTATATAAGCATTGAATTGACTGACTTGACACTTGTCCAGTAACAATAATTAAACTGCTCTTTAATGGCAAGAGCTGAATTATTTATCAACCTCTTTCAACATTAGGAAATGCCTGGTTAATGAAATGTAGCATTCTTCTCCTTTATTTACTCTCTCCCAAACTGACCATCACCCCACTTCTATCCTCACAACCTCCCAACCAATTCAGATGAGTCTTTTTTTTTTTCCCTTTTTGGCCACTATGCACAACACGTGGGATCTTAGTTCCCCTACCAGGATCAAACCCTCGCCAACTGTAGTAGAAGCACAGAGTCTTAACCACCAGGGAAGTCCCCAGATGAGAGTCTATAGAGGTAAGGATAGAAAGAGGGAAACTCTTAAGTTCTGTACTTCTAAAAATGGGTTATGTAATAATATCAGGAGACTGAGGAACCATTTAAGCCTGTGATTCCCCAAGTGTGGCCCCCTATACCAGGATCAACATGGAGCTTGTGAGAAATGAAGTTCTCAGGCCCCATCTCAGCTCAGACCCACTAAAATCAGTAATTCTGGGAGTAGGGACCAGCAATCTGTGTGGTAATAGACCCTTCAAGTGATTCTGATGCATGCTAAACTTTGCGAATCACTAAATTTAAAGTACAGATAAACTTGTCACATCTTTCTGAAAAGCTAACTCAAAGATGTGGGATAAAAAAGTAGCTTGAAATTTTCCTTTTATAAAGGTTATTTTTTTTTCTTTCCTGTTGTTGTATGCCATATATGCACAAGCAAAAACCAACAGAACTCTACTTCTCTGGTCCATCTTATGATTTTTCACAAAACCCTAGTATAAAAAACAATGTACAATAAGATGTCATGCAGTAAATGCTAAGAATTTTAGTGTACAGGTGTTAATAGGATCTACAGTGGTATCATTCAGAAGTAAAAAAATGAATGGGGACCTCTACTGCAATGGGAACAAACTGTTAATTTCATTGAACTACAAGTGCTAATTCACATAAGTTAGAAAGTGTGATTTCTTCTAGATTTTGCAAGGGCCTGATTTCTTGTCATCTAATAAATTAAGCATTTAAAAACTAATTATTATACCAAAAAACAATGGCTCTCCAAAGCTAGTTCAACTTTGAGCCATGAAAGTGCTTCATCAAATGTTTGTTTTCAAACACTGAGTGTATCTAGGTTAATTTTTCACTGTGGTAAAATTCCGTAATAACATAAAGATACCAAATATTGTGTGTATGATTTTAGTGTCATAGTGCAATTACTTTTTTGAAGTATGATGACTTAACAACTATGTTTAAGTGAGATTATAGATTAGAGGTTTAATCAAACCTTAAGCTTAATGAAACTATAAGATAGTGAAGTAAATTGAGAACTGGAAGGATCGTGAAGTACATGGACTGAAAGGGGTGGGTTTTTGAAGCTTCCCAGAAAAAAACTGACAGTCCAAACATAGCTAGTGAACCAGCAGTGAGTGGCTATAATAAATCTAAAAAGGAAAGAGTATTGACAAATAGATTTTATCTGGAACAGTAACTTCAAATGACTGACAGTGGCTGCCTCAAGTGCAAAACTCAGAAAAACTAAGGCTGATCATGGCTTTGCTAGTATAAGTGTGCAGAGATCAAAATAACAGGATCTGGAAATAGCTATAAATGTCTGCATGACATTTATTTGCCATCTTTTATTAAGAGCCTTAATCAAAATATATGATTGGGAATTATATGGTCCATAATACACAGTCAATCCTCTGGAGCTGAGCTCTCCATCTGCAGTTGGTTGCATCTCCAGATGCAGAACCCATGGTTGGCCCTGAGATGACTGTATTCTATAATCAGGAATAAAGTAAACACTGATTCCACAAAGTCACTCTTAATACTGATAAATCAATCATGTATGAGTTAAATCAAGGCACATCCATATGACTAAACACAGTTGTCCAAAAAAAACCCTTAATTTTTTCAGAATGCATTGTTAGGTGAAAAAGATGAGTTACAGAACAATACTGAAACTCCTCTTCTTACAAACAGGTTGGGCTTCAAATATAGGGTAGGTCATTTAATATAAGCTCAAAATAATTAAGAGGAGCTTAAGCTTGCATCCTTCAGACACACTGCCATCAAATGGGAAGATGAATTAGCTTCTCAGTGCTTTTAAACCAGGTAGACACCTCTTCTTCATGTTGATTTATATGTAGCCTTTTACAAAATGGACCGGTAGTGGTAAGACTTAAATGTTTGTTGAGGTGAGTGCTCTTTATCTAGCCTTGATAAACTCTAAATACCACAGAGAACTCCTTAGAAGTTAGAGTACTGTGCTTGCTGCCCTGTCACAAACACTTAAGTTTTAAGTATTCAAAGAGCATAACACCTATGGAATCATTTATGATTTGTGATACACATTTCATCTTGATTATCTTTCAAGTTCTCGCATCACCTACAGACAGTACAGCACATGGATTAGAATAATGATACTAGAGCCAAACTGCTTCTTTAGTTTGGATTTCCATACTATCACTTATTAGCTATGTGACTCAGGGCAAGTTAACTTCTCCCATCCTCAGTTTTTTCATCTGTAAAATAAGGACACAGTGATACCTACCTCTAAGTACTTAGTGCTGTTAGAATTAAATGAGTTAATATGTAAGAACTTTGGATAGTGCCTGATATATAGTAAGAGTTGTATGTGCTATTATTAAATTATTATTATTGACCTTCTAAATTTACAATACCTGACTAGTCATCTGATATTTACATGGGGTATACATACGTAATGTTCAGCCACAAACTCAAGTGATTCTATCTTATCACTTTTTTGCTGACTGATTTCAAATGCCTGGGTGCTATACTTTACATATGATGCAAGATTCATTCTACCCTTTTCAGAGTCATTTCTGTTGTTGAACACTTCATCTATATATACAACTTCAGTATTTTAATACTATTCTGAATTTTTATTTTCCTCATGTGTGTTCACACCCTAAATTTCAGTACTAACTGGTTTTATACTTATAGATAATGGGGGTTAATATTTTTAAATACTTTGAAAACATGATTGTTGTAAATACACCACAGGTAAGAAGGCTGGTGGAAATTTTAAAAGGAAATGGCAATACATAAGGAGAAAGCAGATGGCCAGATCATATAGGACTATGCAAACTGTGTAAAGATTTAGGGATAAATTTTTATAGCTATTATACATCTCTAAAGGATTTTACAAGGTAAAGAGAATGGGGTTGATTTGGGAGGGGGGAAATCAAAGCAGCAGGAAAGACTAAACACAGGAAAATTAATAAGAAGGCTTTTTTACTGAGACACAGTGGTGTTTTAGAATAGGGTGGGAACATTATGAATCCAGTTTTGCATGAATTGAGTTTGATATATGTGATAATTATGTGAAACATCTGATTGATGCAATGAAATAGCTGAGCCTTGGATTTAAAAAGATCATTGGGAAGACCAGAGTCTTAGTTCACTAACACATAATGAAAATGAAAACTATAATGATTTTAAAAAACAGCATTAGGAGTTCCCTGGTGCCTAGTGGTTAGGATTCTGGGCTTTCAATCCCTGAATGTGGTCTAGGGTTCAATCCCTGGTTACGGAACTGAGATCCTGCAAGTGGCATGGCATGGCCAATAAATAAATAAAAATAAAAGAATATTTTTTTAAAATAGCATCATCTTTTTCATCAGTAATAATTTAACTATGACAGTAAAAGAATAGGCCAATGGGCCAGATATCCTTTTTGTCCCCCCATATGACAAAGTGACTTGAATTTCTAGCGACAAGATATATTTATAAAATTTTCCACTAGTAATGGCCTAAAAATGATACAATATGCCATATTTTTAGTAGTATTTGGACAACTTCCTTCAATGATTACCTTAACATAACTAGAAATAATTTTTTTTAATGTTGCCATTTGCAGTCACATATTTCTGTGAATTTGGGCTCTCACTATAATGGCTAAGACAGAGAAGAGAATCAGATGCTGAATCTTTTACTCTGATTAAGCTCTCTTCAGCTAAGCCAAATTTACAGAAAGCGCTGTACTCAATGCAATTTCTACACCTGGCCCATTAATCATTAAGACAGGTAAAACCTGGTGAACAATGGTCTTAGTTTCTTCATTTCTAAAATGGTAATAGCAATGTCTATTTTATGGAGCTGTTGAAGACTAAATAAAGAATAAGTATTAAGTACTCAGAGTACCTAGTACACAGTAAGAAATCCATAAATACTAGAAGGTACTGTGATTATTATTGAGCTGGAATAGTATCTGCTCCCATTGCACTTCCATTGCACTTCAAAGAAATACAGTCAAGAGTAGTTAGGTTTCATATTGAGAGAAACTAACAATGAGCAACTTTCCAAGAGTTAAGCACTTTATTAGAAACAGACAGAAAGTGGATTAAACAGTTTTATGTGGATTAATCTGGAATCCTGCCTCAACTCTATGGGAAAATCCGATCATCTAAATTTGAAACCACTAATTTGCAAACTTTTGGAAACTAACTAGAAACTGCTTAATGTTAACAAACTAAAAAAGAAAAAGTGTAAGTCAGGAAAACATGAGGGCTGCTTAGGTATCACTGAAAATATATGTAAGTAGATTGTCCACAATAAACCTTGCTTTTATTTGCAGAGTTGGGCAATCTGTCATATCACCTTCTTTGTAAGGCTCTCACTTTTCTTAATCTTTTCATTTGGACCTAAGACTTCTGCTCCATAGACCTTCCCAACTTTCCTCAAGAATGCCTCTCCTTCCCAAGGACCTGACAGCTCTCTCAAAGGGATGCTAGTCCCTCCGGCCCCAGGGCCAGCGTGGCTTCCTCCTTGCTTCTCCCAGCTGTTTATTTCCAAGTAGCATCCTTTGCTCTTTTGTGAAATTCCTTGCTGGTGAGATGCATATCTTCCCCTTTTAACTCTTGGTTACTAAATTCAAGACATTCTGCTTCATTAATAAAAGAATTCTGCACCTCATTCATAGTCTTCCTCTCCTATGTTATTTCCATACATCTACCAATTCGACTTCATCTGGATTTCCAGTACCTCTCCTAAATCCTCTTATTTATCAATCCCTGAGTTAACTTTCCTCTGTAGTTTACATTTCCTGTCTATATTCTTTAATGTTCTTATCCCTTGTCCTTTTTTGACACATGTCTGCTGCTGCTAAGCTGCTAAGTCACTTCAGTTGTGTCCGGCTCTGTGTGACCCCATAGATGGCAGCCCACCAGGCTCCCCTGTCCCTGGGATTCTCCAGGCAAGAACACTGGAGTGGGTTGCCATTTCCTTCTCCAATGCATGAAAGTGAAAAGTGAAAGTGAAGTCACTCAGTCATGTCCGACCCTCAGCGACCCCATGGACTGCAGCCTTCCAGACTCCTCCGTCCATGGGATTTTCAAGGCAAGAGTACTGGAGTGGGGTGCCATTGCCTTCTCCATTGACACATGTCTAGCAAACCCCTAGTATCTACCTTCTATGCCTGCAGTTCAGTTACGAAGCACTTTTTTAGAGTAAAATCATATAACTGAGCAGAAAGGTTCCATTACTAGTTCCTGCAGACACACAAAAATAAAACTTACCTACAATCATAAAAAAACTTTTGGTAAGTAATCCAATGGGAGGTTATTCAATAAGTGGGAAAACTGATTTAAACACTGGAGTAAGAAGGCAGCACTGTTTCTAGATAAGACAGTTATAGTATAGTAAGATAATACTTCCTAAATTAACTCATAGACTTATATGGTTTCAGGAGAGCACTGACCAAAATATTTGTGAAATTTCAAAACATTAATAAAATACACACATAAAATGAAAGAATTAAAAAAAGGGTATTCCTACCAAAGAATGAAACGGGGGAAAAAATGATGGAGACAGGCCTTATTAGATGTTAAAAGACAATATAATAAAGTGTTAATAATAAAATAGTATGATATTGAGTTAAAAATAGAAAATCAACTGATGAAAGAGAGGAGAGGTTCTGGGAACAGAGTACAATGTTTAAAAAAAAATTTAACACAAAACCACATAAAGTACCACGTGGGAGGGAAAAAAGCATTTAATAAATAACACTGACTAAATTAAGTAATAACACTATGATACATTTTTAAAAACTTTTTAAATTACCAAGAACTATATATTTCTTGAGTTATAGAAAAATGACAATTCTTCCAGCTACTGGAGCAACAGGAGAAAGTTTAAATGATAAAGCTACTAAATAAAATTTAAAAGATTAGATTATAAAAATCAACAGAATTAAGATTAAAAAGCAAACAATCTGGGGCAAATATGCAATAAACAAAGATAGAGTTCACAGAAACAGGAATAAATGTAAAACTAACACTTGAGAAAATACCCAGCATCCTTCAGAATTATAAAAAGGAAGACAAAATACTTCACAATTTTCTAGTAAGCAAAAACACATTATAACAGTAAGTCTGATACTGATAGGGCCATGAAGGAAGTCTTATACTATTGTTGACATAGTGATTATCACAAGTCTCTCTGCTGGGTTATCAACCAGGCAAAAGTAATTTGACGTAGAACTGCTCACGCATTTTGACTTGTATAGGGCTTTCCTTCTGCCTCAGTGGGTAAAGAATCCACTTGCCAATGCAGGAGACATGGGTTCGATCCCTGGGTCAGGAATATCCCCTGGAGAAGGAAATGGTAACCCACTCCAGTATTCTTGCCTGGAAATCCCATGGACAGAGGAGCCCGACAGGCTATACAGTCTATGGAGTCGCAAAAAGAGTCGGACACAACTTAGCGACTAAATGACAACCACCACCTACTTTGACTTGTAAATTCTATCCTAGAGTACATAACACAAGGAAAATGACAAAGCTGTACATAATTATCTTAGCATTTTTGCTAATGTGCTAAGTCACTTCAGTCGTGCCTGACTCTTTGAGACCCATGGACTGTAGCCTGCCAGGCTCCA
Source organism: Bison bison bison (assembly GCF_000754665.1). Lineage (NCBI taxonomy): Eukaryota > Metazoa > Chordata > Mammalia > Artiodactyla > Bovidae > Bison > Bison bison. The sequence continues at coordinate 76,640 of NW_011491618.1, read as the reverse complement.
CTGTCCATGGGATTCTTCAGGCAAGAGTACTGGAGTGGGCTGCCGTTTCTTCCTCCAGGGGATCTTCCTGACCCAGGGATCAGATCCACATCTCTTATGTCTCCTGCGTAGGCAGGGAGGTTCTCTACTACTAGTACCACCTGGGAAGCATCTTATGAAGATTATAATAATCAGTGACACACAAAAAACCCCACTAATACCAGCTGATGTTGAATTTATTACAGTGCCAGAAGGCCATGCCAAGTGCTTTAAATATATTATTTCATTTTTCAATTCCAAGAGACAATAATTACCTTTATTTTACAGATGAGAAATCTGAAATACTCAAACGTTAAATAGCTTGCCCAAGGTATACTACAGAATGTTTAAGGGTTAGGGTTTGTACTAAGGCTGAAGGCTCAAAATCCATGCTCTAAACCACAGAATATAGACTCTAAAAAAAAAAAGAAAAAAATACCTAAAGACTGGAACATGATTAAGTAAACCACAGGGCAAAATCCAAAGCAAGTCTACATAGTTACTAAAAGTAGCATATAAAAAGCTGCACAGATACTGGGAAAAAATTTTTATGAACTAGTGTCAATCAAAGATAAAACAAGAGTAATACCCATGGGACTTTCCTGGTGGTCCAGTGGTTAAAACTCTGTGCTTTCAATGCAGGGGGCACGGTTCCATCCCTGGTTGGGGAACTAAGATCCCACATGCCTTGAGGCAGAGCCGAAAAAAAAAAAAGTGATACACAGAATCTTGTTACAGTCCTAAGAAGTGACGAAATTCCATGTATTTTATTCTTTTATGGTTCTTGGAAAGGAAGAGATTACAAACCTTCTGCATACAGTCGCTCTGCTAGGAAAACTGCATCTCTGTAAGCATAGTGGTTTAGTGCTTGCCATATAGCAGCCTGTAAATAGAGGGAAAAAAAACATAAATATACAGTTTCACAGTAACTCTTAGCACAGAGCCTTGCATATAATACTCAAATCAACACATCTAATTTAAGTAATAAAACCTCAATATCCACAGTGTAAACTCCGTAACCTATTAGATGAGGCTCTTCACAGTATGGCTCCTAACATTTGAATTTACTCACTTAATTCTCCATGAACTTTTAGACCTCTGTGTCTTTGTATTTCCTTTTCCTTCCCTGAGGAGCGTGGGCTCCTTCATCTACCTACTCTTATAAATTGTACATCCTTGTAGACCCAGCTTTAATAATATCAACTTCATAAAGCTTTCTAAACTGGAGGCCTCTGTGTGCATGCTAAGTTGCTTCAGCCATGTCTCACTGTGCAACTCTATGGACCATAGCTTGCCAGGCTCCTCTGTCCATGAGATTCTTCAGGAAAGAATACTTCTGGAGTGCCATGCCTTCCTCCAGAAGATCTTCCGGATCCAGGGATTGAACCCGCACCCCTTACATCTTCTTCATTGGCAGGCAGATTCTTTACCACTGGTGCCATCTTGGAAGCTCATACAAGGTCATATATGTTGGCTAAGTATATATGAAATAACTATTGCACTGGTAATTCAATTTAGGTTCATCATGGATTTAAAAGATTTTAAATCTTTTAGTTTGGTTAGTGAATTTAACCATCATTTACAGAACTGTACTTTGGCTACCTCATGCGAAGAGTTGACTCATTGGAAAAGACCCTGCTGCTGGGAGGGATTGGGGCAGGAGGAGAAGAGGACGACAGAGGATGAGATGGCTGGATGGCATCACTGATTCGATGGACGTGAGTCTGAGTGAGCTCCGGGGGTTCGTGATGGACAGGGAGGCCTGGTGTGCTGCGATTCATGGGGTCGCAAAGAGTCTGACACGACTGAGTGACTGAACTGAACTGAACTGTACCTAAAGAAAAGTACCTAGGGTCTCATCCCCCTTTTTTCTAGTCCCAGTCTGTAACTGAATCTTTTCTCTAAACTTGTAGTTCCCTAAGTGGTCTTCCTGCCTGTAGGCTGTAATGTAATCCATCCTATCCCAGAAATCCTGAGTTTGGACAGGAGCTCAAATTCATGTTCCATGACTTACTAGTTCTGTGTCTTGGGCAGGTAACAATGTTTCTTAAGTCTTAGTTTCTTCATTTAAAACATAAAGACTCCAATAAAGTACACACTGGTTCCTTGCATATACCTAATAACTAGTCAATAAATTTCAGATGCTGCCATCATCATTTTCATGTCTTCATCCCTGATCAAAACTTCCTAATGATTCCTCCTGGATGGTCCCACAAAGTTTACACAATAAACAGCTACAGAATAAAGTACAAATTCCTTAGTAAACCATTCAAATTCCTTTGGGCCTTCATTATCCCTTTTCAGCTGTTGCTCATCTCTCACCAAAGCTGCCTATGGTCTAGAACCAGAAAAGGCCTCCATCAGTGCCTAAACATCAGCTGTACTTTCACATTTCAAAGTACTGTTTGGGCTGTCCTTTAACTTCTACCTCGTGAAATATGTCTTCTTCAAAATTCAGCTTACATGGTATCTTCCTTTCACTGATCTATCCCATGCAATATTAATGACTCCATCCTATGAGGTCCCAGAAAATTCTGTCTCTACTTCAAAAAAATATATCAAGCTGTTTATTAGATTTAGTCATATATATTGTTTGATAAACTAGGCTGCAACTTCTGTGGGTAAAAGTCAGATTCTCTTTTTCTCTATAATTCCCTGGTTATCCTACTTAAGTGGTTATTTCCCTAATTATCCTAGATAATTGTCTTTAAACATAGTGAATGCTCAATAAATGCTTGTTGAATAAGTGTTTTAAAACTCTGAATCTAATTTCCACTTACTGACCTACAAACTTTTAGTAACCCAATATGGAGGTAAAATATAAAATATTCCTACTATAATTAAATTTACTAACATGATTAAATCATTGTTGGCAATATAAAATAATACAAAGTAACATCTAGTGGTTTCTTCCTTGATACAGGTAAGTAAAACGTTATAAAGGAATCAAGAATCTGGTAAGCAGATACAGGTCAGTCCAACTTAGCAGTTAGAATACATCAGATTTGGGGGTAATAATATTTTAGTGGTGTGACCTATAAATACCTGAAAGATAACCAGATTTTTCCAGTTAATAGTAGCCTAGATCACGTTATATGTAGAGTACATCATGAGAAACGCTGGGCTGGATGAAGCACAAGCTGGAATCAAGATTGCCAGGAGAAATATCAATAACCTCAGATATGCAGATGACACTACCCTTATGGCAGAAAGTGAAGAGGAACTCAAGAGCCTCTTGATGAAACTGAAAGAGGAGAGTGAAAAAGTTGGCGTAAAGCTCAACATTCAGAAAGCTAAAATCATGGCATCTGGTCCCATCACCTCATGGCAAATAGATGGGGAAAGAGTGGAAAGAGTGACTGACTTTATTTTTATGGGCTCCAAAATCACTGCAGATGGTGATTGCAGCCATGAAATTAAAAGACGCTTGCTCTTTGGAAGAAAAGTTATGACCAACCTAGAGAGTACACTAAAAAGCAGAGACATTACTTTGCCAACAAAGGTCCATCTAGTCAAAGCTATGGTTTTTCAAGCTGAGCGCCGAAGAATTGGTGCCTTTGAACTGTGGTGTTGGAGAAGACTCTTGAGAGTCCTTTGGACTGCAAGGAGATCCAACCAGTCCATCCTAAAGGAAATCAGTCCTGAATATTCATTAAGAGGACTAATGCTGAAGCTGAAACTCCAACACTTTGGCCACCTGATGCGAAGAACTGACTCATTTGAAAAGACCCTGAAGCTGGGAAAGATTGAAGGCAGGAGGAGAAGGGGAAGACAGAGGATGAGATGGTTGGATGGCATCACCGACTCAATGGACATGAGTTTGAACAAACTCCAGGAGTTGGTGATAGACAGGGAGGCCTGGTGTGCTGCAGTAGATGGGGTCTCAAAGAGTCCGATGTGACTGAACTGAGATCGTGTTTCCATACTACTTAGATCGTTTTCCTTATCTTATTCAATATGCCTACCACTTTTTGAAACAAAGTATTCATCCATTTGGTGAACATTTATTGATCATTTACCTTGCTATATGATCCTGATTGCAGTAAAAAATTAATATTTAACCAATTTGAGAAAATCAACTTCTTTGGGTGGGCTGCACAAAGCCTTAACATTTTGAATTTTTTTCAGGTCTCTACTGACAATGAGAAATTATGAATAAGTCAGGTATTATTCTATAGGCAAGTATCTGGTCACTATCATCATGCTTTTTTTTTATCAAACAGTTGGGTAGCTGAGCCTTAGAACAAAAATATGTGGCATTAGCAAGGAGTGAACATAATAAGAATAGGTTTTAAACGTACTACAGAATCACTGCTATCTAATTTACTTTTCCTCTATACTACAACACACCAAAGGTAGTTAAAAGGTATTCAAAAAACAACAGTTAAAAACATATTTAAATTTAATTTGACTCAATTATTTATTGAATGCTTAATATGATCCCCACACCTCAATCTAAGGCAGATAAAAAAGATTCCTCTGACATTAATCTAGACGACTAAGTCAATTCTCTGAGATTTAGCTTTAATCGCCTGTAAAATAAGGATAAAAACACTTACCTCTGAGATAAGCTTAGCACAATGCCTGGTTAAATTCTAAACCCCCTAAAGAACTAATCTGGCCTTTTGGTGTTTTACCAGACCACAGATGACCTAGGGTTCTGGAACTATGCCTATAGGTATCTTTCAAATATACTCATTTAAATTAGGAAACTGTAATAATAGTGAAAGGAAGAAACTCAATAAACATTTACTTTTAAAGTCAGACCACTTTTTCCCTGTGGAAAAAGTGTCTTTAACAGTGTCTTATTTAGCCCCTCTGAATTCTTTTCTACCCTATGATTCATTTTCTCTTCCTATGAGTTTTTCACAAGTCAGATCTGATCTTTACTTAAAATCCTTCAGTGGCTTCTGACTGTCCTTGGCAATAAAAGGCAAGCCACAGAATTGGCAGTGTGCTACAGTCTGTACCTACCTCTTCGTTCATCTTGTATCATGTTTTCTCATGCTGTCCCTGTTAGCACGATGACCTTCTTTCAGCTCCTCAAATCTGCCACGTTATCCTTCTGCCACAGGTCCTTTATACACAGTCCATTTTGCCTGGCATACTCCCTCCTTTCCTTCAATCTATGCTAATTCTAGTCATCCTTTGGACTTCCTTCTTTTCCAGGGAAGGTTTTTTATAGGATACCCAGATGAGCTTAGGCATTCTTATACACCCTGATAACACCAAGTACCTTTCCTTTGCAGTATTTCTCACTGTTGTGATTTTACACATATTCAAGAGATTATATGAGTAACATCTTCCTCACTATAATATAAACTCTAGAAAGGTAGGGACTACATCTGGTTTTGCTCACTGGATACTCCCAAAAGTATATACTTTTTAAGTAGGTGCTTAACTAATGTACAATGAATGAATAAACAAATGATCTTTGACTTTTTGCTGTCCTCCCATTGCTAGCATTTTACACGTTAGTCTTAAATTTCTCTATATTATTATACATCCAATAGTTGAGGATGTCTGGAAATCTTGAAACAAACTCTGTGGTACATAGAACTCTGTTTCTAACACAAATAATTGCCACCTAAGTACTCCTTTATAAAATATGGGGATTTCCTAAGAACCTACTGAAAGAACACCGAGAGTAGAAAGAACAGATCCACAATTTGATGTTGGAGACCTGTGTTCAAACTTGTATTCCAGGACTTCAGCAGTGAGACTTTGGGGAATTATTTAACTTTTCTCAGCCTCAATTTTCTCATCTGAAAAGTGGAACTCTATTTTTGGACTTGTGTAGATTAAATGAAATGATATGGTGTTTCTAGTATATTGACTGGCACACATTACGTACCTAAAAACCTTTTCCAGCTCTTAAGATTAACAAATTCTACAGGTATAATTGATAGTTTGTATTATATAACGCCTCCCATATATGCCACAATTGTTGATTTTGTAACACACAATTCACAAAAGACCCAATGATTGATTCACCAGCTCTGTCATCGTCATTGCTACTGCTTACCAGGAAAATCTGGCACGTAAATACTATGGCCAAAAAGCCCTAGAATTTTTGAGTTTCTTTCTTTTCAAAAGTAAAGAAGTAGAAGTATCATATTTAAGAGTACTATCCATTTCTGATTTAAAATCAAGTTTTGCTCAGAATAAAATCATTCCTTTATCACCAATTCTTAAGGGGGTCAGAAAGTGATCATGAAGGCAGCCAGTAAAAACTCGCACACATCCTGGAAGTGAAACTTGACACATATAGCTCCCATTACACTCTGCTCAAGCATGTGAGTGACAGTATGTATCTTCTGGGGGAATGGAGTGGGGAATGAACTATTCTCTAAAGCATGACAAATTGGTAGCTGATGACAGGCAGGGCTAAGATTAGCGACTATCCGCTGGGCCCCGCCCCTGCCCCCTGCCCCCATTCATCCCTTCCCTTGCTCAACTGCTGGTGTAAACCTGCCCCTAAAAGAATAACACTCAGTGCATCACTTCAGGTGTTCTACAAATTAAAGCCAGATGGAAGAAATGCTGCTAAAGGTTATGAAGCCAAACTGAGCACCATCACTGAGCCCCCAAATAAGGTTAAAAGAGAAATTTTGCTGATTAAACTAACGAGTCAGTTCTAGGCCACACTGACTTTTAAAGATAATTAAATCAACACCACAGAAATTAAATGGCAAAGTTCCTTCTCCTTGTTGCTCTTCTTAAATATGAAATATTATTTTAAATATAAACAAACCTCTGTAAATTGTACAACTAACTCAGACTTAAATATGACCACCTAGATTGTGTCATTCTTGTTTTTTTTCAAAAAAGAAAATAGGTGTCTTCTTTTAGACCATTAAAAAAAAATGGACAACATAAGAAGGTATGAAGAAAAAAAATCACTTTGGAATTTTCCTACTATACATTAGAGTGTAATTTCTTGAACGCTAATTTACTTCAGGTCTACATCAATAGTTCTCAGTTTGGGCAATTTTGTCCCACAAAGGACATGTAGTAATGTCTAGGGGGCATTTTGTTTGTCACAAATGGAGTGGGCATATAGCAGGTAGACGGCAAGGACACTACAAAACACAGGACAATATCCCCACAACAAAAAATTAGCTTGCTGAAAACATCAATAGTGCCAAGACTGATAAACCCTGATGTCCACTACTGTGTAACTTACTAGCCTGTATTCTCCCTAAGTCTTGCCTTGTGCCACCTTCCCAATAGCACCAGATTAATTTTTTCCCCAGCAGTGCTTTCATTATAATTTTTCTATTCAAAAACTTATAATGGCTATTTTACCAACAAATTAAATCTAAACTCCTCAGCCTGGATGTTAAGTCCCCTTGTAACCTGATTCTACCTGACTAGCAAAACCTTATCTTTTCTGTTCTCAATTCCCATTCTAGACAAGGCTATAATTTTTATTGTTTTCTTGTTCCTGAGCACCATTTTCAACTTTGGGCTTTTGCTCATGCCATTCTGTGCCAAGCATATTCTCCTCTACCAACTCAAACCCTTCTGACTTTCTAAAGCTCTAAGTTCTACTCCTTCCAGAAACCTTTTCCATCTTTCCAGTCCACAAGGATCTCTCTTTACTGAATTTACTATTATCTGTGCAAACATGTACATACTGACTTGTATCAGTTCCTCCCGTTAAGCATATTTATCTTCCCAAAAAGACTGGACCCCTCAAAAGATGAGAAGTTATATATCTACATTTCTACTGGTTGGTTTCACAAGTATCTTAATGGTCCTCCTTCAAATTTGTTTTCCCTGCAAAGAATTCTCCATTTATTAAACATTACCCCCAAAATGAAACCTAGGCAGCTGTCCTTCATTCCCTCACAAATGATCAATTTCCATGACGCATTGATTCTACCTCCAAATATCTCTTGAACTCATCTACCTCTTTCCTATTCCACTGCTACCACTTTAGTATAGGTTACCAATCCCAAAGAAAGGATATGCCAAAGAATGTTCAAACTACCGCACAATTGCACTCATCTCACACGCTAGTAAAGTAATGCTCAAAATTCTCCAAGCCAGGCTTCAGCAATACGTGAACCGTGAACCTG
>NW_011491618.1:51156-68116 GCF_000754665.1 Bison bison bison | reverse complement strand
ATGGCATCTGGTCCCATCACTTCATGGCAAATAGATGGGGAAACAATGGAAACAGTGACAGACTTTATTTTTGTGGGCTCCAAAATCACTGCAGATGGTGATTGCAGCCATGAAATTAAAAGACGCTTACTCCTTAGAAGGAAAGTTATGACCAACCTAGACAGCACATTAAAAAGCAGAGACATTACTTTGCCGACAAAGGTCCGTCTAGTCAAGGCTATGGTTTTTCCTGTGGTCATGTATGGATGTGAGAGTTGGACTATAAAGAAAGCAGAGAGCCGAAGAATTGATGCTTTTGAACTGTGGTGTTGGAGAAGACTCTTGAGAGTCCCTTGGACTGTAAGGAGATCCAACCAGTCCATCCTAAAGGAGATCAGCCCTGGGTTTTCATTGGAGGGTCTGATGTTGAAGCTGAAACTCCAATACTTTGGCCACCTGATGCGAACAGCTGACTCATTTGAAAAGACCCTGATACTGGGAAAGATTGAGGGCAGAAGGGGACGACAGAAGATGAGATGGTTGGATGGCATCACCTACTCAGTGGACATGAGTTTGGGTGGTCTCCGGGAGTTGGTGATGGACAGGGAGGCCTGGTGTGCTGCAGTTCATGGGGTCGCAAAGAGTTGGACACGACTGAGCAACTGAACTGCACCGTCATCTTAAGACTGTATTTATTCTTGCCTTCTTCTTCCCTGACCTTTCACATACCGTAGCCAGAGATCTTAACATCTATATCAGAGTATGTCAACCTCCAGCTGAAAATTCATCAGTGATTCCCCATTACACTTAGAATGAAAAATGAACTTCTTACAATGGCCTTACATTACTATGCTACTCCAGCCACAATGGCCTTTTGGGTCTTCCAATGCCAAGTTGTACTATGTCTCAGGGACTTTGCACATACTGTTTTCTCTGCTTGTCATTCTTTTCAAATTGTTTTTGTCTCAAACTTTGAACTCAGCTACAATGTTATTTGCTCAAAAGGAACTTTCCTAACATCCTTTTTAGAGAAGGTTTTAGAATGTCTTTTATCTGCGCTTGACACATAGCAGGTGCATAACATTCTTTCCAATTTGATTATTTCATTGAGGCTGCTTCTGAACTTTGATGGTCCAACTGCAAACCTGACTGAAGTCAGGACCCTCTTATTAGGTCTCTCTCCTAACACCCTACTTGTAGTACCATTCTTATCACAATTTATAATTATTAATTTGTGATTATTTGTCTCATGCTTTCTCTCTATATAAACACAAAGGCTGTATCAGGGCATGAGTCCATAAAGGAATTATCACCTATCTGTAATGATTTCCTTCTCTATCTCCCCACTCCAAAGCACATCCTCTCAGTTCAGGTACTATGTAGCACTGTCTTCAAAATACTGTTTTGTACGTAAATATGAGAATCTGTTTTCTAAAAGAAAATTTCATAAACAAATGTATTTCAGCTAACCTGAATACATTTTTGAATGAAGACCAAATAGTCAAATGGTATTGATTTATCAATTTAGCTATATATATATGTGTGTGTGTATATATATATACACATTTTTACAATCATAAAATATATTTAGGAATTTCTTTTTTTCTACTCTATTGAATAGAACAATTTATTAAAAAGCCTTTTTTTGGGAGAGTGGTAATCATCTAACACAATTTTCCTGAATAACCATCTTCAATTCTAAGTTATTTGAAAATGGTACACTTTGAATCTGTGTTAGATGCTGTCCCTGTACTTCTTATCCCAAGCCAAAAGTATTCCTTCACTATCTGTTGCTGCTGCTGCTAAGTCGCTTCAGTCATGTCCGACTCTGTGCAACCCCATAGACAGCAGCCCACCAGGCTCCACCATCCCTGGGATTCTCCAGGCAAGAACACTGGAGTGGGCTACCATTTCCTTCTCCAACGCATGAAAGTGAAAAGTGAAAGTGAAGTCACTCAGTCGTTCCGACTCTTCGAAACCCCATGGACCACAGTCTTCTAGGCTTCTCTGTCTATGGGATTTCCAGGTAAGAGTACTGGAGTGAGTTGCCACTGCCTTCTCCACCTTCACTATCTAATGAGCTCTAAAACAATATTATGTGTAAAAGCAACCAGTTACTATACTGCTTATTAAGATGATTTTTCCAAGGCTTTTTTTTTTTCTACAACTTCATTCAACACTTCCGTGATGTCTTACCCCCCAGGAATAATTGATAAATCTATATAAAATTGATTTTTTGAAAAATCAATTTCATCAGGTGGATTTTATACACATCCAAATTAGCACTGATTCAAGTCACTTAGGCTAGCAATTATTCCTTCCCAAATAGTTATTTTAAAAATTAAATAAATGACAGAATTTCTGCCTCATAATAGGAGAGATTTTTGAAGACTCAAAGTAATACTTTTTTATAAGAGATAATTTTGAGGAAGTGCTTATATTTAGGCTTACATGGTATATCAAACTGGGTATCCCATGTTTAAGCTTTAAAAAAAGAAAAAGCAAAAATCAGTTGCTCATCATTTCTCTCAACTTTTTTCTATGCCTAATAACAATGGCACCCCACTCCAGTACTCTTGCCTGGAAAATCCCATGGACGGAAGAGCCTGGTGGGCTGCAGTCCATGGGGTCGTGAAGAGTAGGACACGACTGAGCGACTTCACTTTCACTTTTCACTTTCATGCATTGGAGAAGGAAATGGCACCCCACTCCAGTGTTCTTGCCTGGAGAATCCCAGGGGTGGGGGAGCCTGGTGGGCTGCCGTTTATGGGGTCGCACAGAGTCGGAAACGACTGAAGCGACTTAGCAGCAGCAGCAGCAATAATACTTCAAACCCTGAGACAACCCTCAAAAGGACACACCTTTCCACCTTACTCTCATTCCTTTAAAAATACAAGCAATCACTTATTATAGTTTAAAAAGCCAACGTTGCTTGTTCTCCTACTGCTCTAGATCCCTTCTTGAATGGCTTCTTATACTAAAAATTACAACCAAAATTCTCACCTAATTATATTCTAAAACTTGTTACCACTGTCAGTGGGTTGTGTGTGGGGAGTAGACAAATTTGACTCTTGAGCCTTAAAAATATCTAAATGCATTACTGCTAAGAGTACTTTAATGAAAAACAGAAAACTTGATGTTTATCACACAAGGAATATCTTTATCAAGGAATTGGCTACATATTTCTCTCCATGCTTTTATGCAAATTAGGTGGCCCTGGTGATAAAGAAGCGGCCTGTCAGGAGAGTAAGGCAGGAGATGTAAGAGACACAGGGTTGATCCCTGGGTGAGGAAGATCCCCTGGAGGAGGGCATGGCAACCCACTCCAGTATTCTTGCCTGGAGAATCCCATGGACAGAGGAGCCTGGCAGGCTACAGTCTACAGGGTCGCAGAGTCAGACATGACTGAAGTGACTTGGCACATATGCATAGGCTATCCATAAAACTAGTTTATCATCTTAGAAGCCATATCTATAAGGCAAATGTATCATTAATTGTTAAGACAAAATAACAAAAACATGAAACAGAAATTAAACAATTGAGTAATCTGCTTATCCGTTTTAGAAGGTATAGATAGCAACTTCTAATTTCACCTTAGGTCTCAAAAAAAAAAACCCAAAAAACATTAAAAAGGGACTCTTTACTAGCAAATTTGGATGGAAAGAAACAGCTTTGAAAGCACCAGTATAATGTACAAACAGAACTGTTTGTACAATTCTGTACAGAAGACAGAATCCCACACTAAATTAAAAAATTAATAGCTGCTATATGTAAACAGCTAGAGAAAGAGCCAACTAGGAGAAATTGGTATTTCATCCTGTGATGGAAAAAACTCAAGAAATATGGAAGGAGTGATGTATTAAAATATTTTACTATTTGATATCACGGGTCTTTAAGAGCAACAGGAAGCAATTTCTAAAATCGGTTTGCTTTCAAAATAAAGTGCATGACTCAATGACATCAGTTGATAGAGGTCAACTCTTCTAATCAAGTCAAAGATCATAGGACAGGGTAAAAAGTCTCCCAGACCTGGTCCCTCACCAGGGGACAAAAGATTTAGTTTCTTCAGATGGCAGGAGGGGGAAATGACTTGGCACCGCATCACACCCTGAAAATCCAATAGGGTTTCTTACATGCCAACAGAGCACTGTGCGTCAAAGCAAACCTTGGTGTAGTATGGATGGAAAAACCATAATATGTCTTTCATTTCCTGAACGCCTTATAAACATGCACAGTAAAGCACTCATGATACCCATCACAGGTCATGGAAAAAAACCAATTTGCTGTTTCCACCCCCTCCCCTTGTATAGGTGCTTCGCCTCTGCACTGGGCCTCGGGGTTCTCTTCGCAGATCATTGTCCGGAGGGAAACTGAGTGAGCGAGGAAAAGCAACGTGGGCTAGACAGTTTGTCACCAAAACAGAAATCAGTATTAAAACCCCCGATCCTACCCTCCCTCCACTTTCTCCTAGAAAACAAAAACAAAACCAACACTCGCCCCGCAAACTTGCTCCACCATTATGAAGATCATACAGGCGCTGATCAAACGTGCGTCCCAACCATCCTTGGGCAAGAGAGCACCTGGGGCGAGTTTTCGGCCCCTCATCGCTCACCCCGGCCCGGGCCCAGCCCCTGGGCTGACAGGAGGGGCTCGCCCGACATTGGCCCGGAGGGAAAAGGAGGGATTATCGCCGAACTCCGCTCACACCCGGGGAAGAAGTAACGTAGGGCCAGAGGGAACGCGGCTGAGGCTGCGGGCAAGGCCTCGGAACTGACGAGAAGACAGGCAGGAGCCGGCGTGAGGTGAGGCGGGAGAAGCAGCCGGGCCTAGGCCGCAGCAGGCCGCGAAGTGGCCATACGCCGCTTCCCGACCGAGGCTGCGAGCCAAGCCTCAGGGAAGAGGGTTACCATTACCTGGACGGGTTCCTGCAGCACCGTCATCCTGGAGGTTCAGGCCCACTTTCTGCAGTGCCTCAGGCCCCCCCCGTAGCGACTCCGGCCCGGCCAGCCCCGGCTCATTTAAACTCACCAGCGACCGTTACCGGGGAATGGGGGAGGCCGAGCGAGAGCCGAGTACCTCCGAGCGGGACACGGAAAAGCCCGAAGTGGAGAGACGCGCGCGGGAGCCAGACGGAAAGGCCCGAAGGAGACCGGAAATACCCGAGGTGAATCGGCGGAGGAGAACACCGTTGCCGGAAGGTGTCGAGGAGTACCGGAGACGACCGAGCGTGATCCAAAGCGTATGTTCCTCTTCTCGGTCACGCCTTCACTCACGCACGCCACGCCCCGTCGGCTCTTGGGCAGGGGCACGCCCAATCGGTAACCAATAGGCTGGGCGTGGCGTGCGGGAGTCCGCCGGCAGCGTTACGTGGTCGGGCTTCAATCTTGGTTTGCGGTTCAAGCTTGCTGGATTAATTGGTGCGCGGTGGATTAAGCAGAGGGTTAAACTCTAGAGTTTGGGGCTGATTTTAATTAATCAAGAGGTAATCTGTCTGTTAAGTTTAGGTCGTTTATCCATTCCTGAACTCTTAATCATGCCTCAAAGGGAAATAGGAAATTGGAAAGACTGCCACTATTTAAAGATTCAATTTGACCCCTGTCCTCAGATTACGGTCTGTTTAACGGAAAAGTTATGTAACAAAGAAGGAAAGTTATAACCAACCTAGATAGCATATTGAAAAGCAGAGACATTACTTTGCCAACAAAGGTCCATCTAGTCAAGGCTATGGTTTTTCCTGTGGTCATGTATGGATGTGAGAGTTGGACTGTGAAGAGAGCTGAGCGCCGAAGAATTGATGCTTTTGAACTGTGGTGTTGGAGAAGACTCTTGAGAGTCCCTTGGACTGCAAGGAGATCCAACCAGTCCATTCTGAAGGAGATCAGCCTTGGGATTTCTTTGGAAGGAATGATGCTAAAGCTGAAACTCCAGTACTTTGGCCACCTCATGCGAAGAGTTGACTCATTGGAAAAGACTCTGATACAGGGAGGGATTGGGGGCAGGAGGAGAAGGGGACGCCAGAAGATGAAATGGCTGGATGGCACCACTGACTCGATGGACGTGAGTCTGAGTGAACTCCGGGAGTTGGTGATGGACAGGGAGGCCTGGCTGCTGTGATTCATGGGGTCGCAAAGAGTCGGACACGACTGAGCGACTGAACTGAACCGAATGTAGCAAAGAATGTTATATTATGTGATGCCCATTATAAGTGATGTAAAAATCCAGAAGAGAGGAAAGGGAAATTAATTAGCATTAAGATGAGAAAGTCTCTCAGAGAGAGACCTTATTTTGGGGGGCTCCAAAATCACTGCAGATGGTGATTGCAGTCATGAAATTAAAAGATGCTTGCTTCTTGGAAGCACCGCTATGACCAACCTAGATAGCATATTGAAAAGCAGAGACATTACTTTGCCAACAAAGGTCCATCTTGTCAAAGCTATGGTTTTTCCAGTGGTCATGTATGGATGTGAGAGTTGGACCACAAAGAGAGTTGAGCCTGGAAGAATTGATGCTTTTGAACAGTGCTGTTGGAGAAGACTAATGAGAGTCCCTTGGACTACAAGGAGATCTAACCAGTCCATCCTTAAGGAAATCAGTCCTGAATATTCATTGGAAGGACTGATGCTAAAGCTGAAACTCCAATACTTTGGCCACCTGATTTGAAGAACTGGCTCATTTGAAAAGACCCTGGTGCTGGAAAAGATTGAAGGCAGGAGGAGAAGGCTATGACATAGGATGAGATGGCTGGATGGCATCACCGACTCAATGGACACGAGTTTGAGCAAGTTCCAGGAATTGATGAACAGTGAAGCCTGGCGTGCTGCAGTCCATGGGGTCACAAAGAGTTGAACACAACTGAGGGACTGAACTGAAGATGAGAAAAGTTTTAGATGTAAGCCAGATTTTGAAGGATAGGTAGAATTAGAAGAAAAGAAAGGAGAAAGTGAAAGGGAGCAGAATGAGATCAATCTGGTAAGAGATGCGACATTAACTGCTGCTGCTAAGTCGCTTCAGTTGTGTGACACAGACTCTGCTGTCCCTGGGATTCTCCAGGCAAGAACACTGGAGTGGGTTGCCATTTCCTTCTCCAATGCATGAAAGTGAAAAGTCAAAGTGAAGTGATTATTTAGGTCGCCAGATCATGGAAAATCTCAGAAACAGGGCAGAAGTGTTTACTCTTGATAGGAGAGGCATTGTGACGTATTGGGAAATCGGGAGGTTGGATTTCAATTTTATCTCTGGCACTATTAGCTTTAGGTCCTTAGGAAAGTCACAACCTCACTGAACTTGTATTTCTTTAGTATAAAAACAACCATAAGAGGACGAAATGCATTAATGTATGTGACTGTCTAACACACATAGTGAGTGAGTGAGTGAAGTCGCTCAGTCGTATCCGACTCTTTGCAACCCCATGGACTGTAGCCTACCAGGCTCCTCTCTCCATGGGATTTTCCAAGCAAGAGTACTGGAGTGGGTTGCCATTTCCTTCTCCAACACACATAGGAGGCTCTCAAATTTCCTTCCTATTACCTCTCCCCCTAAAGTGTGTGAACAGGGAACTATTAAAATTTTAGTTTTTGGTAGATGAGAAAAACAGTCTTTGCAATATTTTTAAAATTGAAGTATAGTTGATTTACAATATTGTGTTATTTTCAGGTGTATAGCAAAGGGATTCAGAAATGTATTTTTTCAGATTATTTTTGCACTGTAGGTTATGCGAGATACTTTTTATAGTTCCCTGTGCTGTATGGTAAATCCTAGTTGCTTATCTATGTCATGTATGGTAGTTTGTATCTATTAACCTCATGTTCTTAGTTTACCTTTCTTTCCCTCCCTTTTCCCTTCTGTATCCATAAGGTTGAAGAAAACACTTTTTGAAGGTTGACTTCCTAATCAGGGCATTTCTAGGCTAGATGTGGGACTTCAATTTTAAAAGTATTGCAAAGACTGTTTTTCTCAATAGTATATTCCATTTGTGTGGATATTTCTCTTTCTGGTTCTAACATTTTATGTAGATGAAATCAGTTTAGAATGGGTCACTCCCTTCCTTTGGGTGTTGCTGTGAGGGGGGTGGGGCGTGGGTGTTTTGTTTTGTTGACAGAGCTATAGCCTTTACTGGCGGCCATCTCTAGTCACTGCTTGTGTGCTTGTAGCCCCAGAAAGGGTAAGGTGATCTTATGCTGCCCTGTGCCTTGTTCTGTTAGCAGTGTTGGGCTGGGTGAATTAGGGTGGGAATAGTGTCCAGTATGGAGAAGACAATGGCACCCCACTCCAGTACTCTTGCCTAGAAAATCCCATGAACGGAGGAACCTGGTGGGCTGCAGTCCATGGGGTCGTGAAGAGTCGGACACGACTGAGCGACTTCACTTTCACTTTTCACTTTCATGCATTGGAGAAGGAAATGGCAACCCACTCCAGTGTTCTTGCCTGGAGAATCCCAGGGACGGGGGAGCCAGGTGGGCTGCCGTCTCTGGGGTCCCACAGAGTCGGACACGACTGAAGTGACTTAGCAGCAGCAGCGGCAGTGTCCAGTATGGTAGTCACTAGCTAAAGTTTAGTTAAAATCAAGTAAAATTTAAAATGAAGCTCTTCAGATGCCCTAGCCCCATTCCAGGGACTCAGTAGAGACATGTAGCTAGTGATTCCCATACTGGATAGCACAGGTACAGATTATTACCATCATTGGCTTGATTAGGACTGTAAGATCCAAGATGGCTTCACTCACATGTTTGGGGCCTTGGTGCTGGTTGTTGGCTGAGCGCCTTATTTCTCTTCCACATGACTTCACATCAGTCAGTCGTCTGACCCTAACTTCTTGACTTGGCACCTGGCAACCAAGAAGGCAAAAACAGAAGCTGTGAGGCCCCTTAAGGCCCAGCTCTGTAAGTCAAGCTCCATCACTTCTAGTTGGTCAAATTAAGACAGGCCGACTGGATTCAACTGGAGGAGAAATAAGAGTCCACCTGTAGATGGGAAGAGTGGCAAAGTGACACTGCAAAGGGCGTGTGCCGTGGGAAGGACTGATCATCTTTGAAAACATGCTACCAGGTTTGAGATGCCAGATGAGAGAATCTGGTAGGGGAATGGAAAGAAAGTGTATGTGTGTGTGTGTGTGGGAATTACTCCTAAAATGTGACACAATATTACTCTTAAAATGTGCTGCTTTAACTGACTACAGCACTCCAGATTTATTCCAGTGAATTCAGAATACAATAGAACTCATGCTTTTATTATCTGGATGACTTCTATTAAAGTGGGCTAAAGTTTTATTTACATGACTCTGATCCTGCTAAGCTTTTGGTCATTTTACACACACACACACAGCACTTTTTCACACAACAGGCTTCCAAGTCATGTACCTGAGCATTTGATTCTTGTAAATTTCAGTGTAGAAACTTACAACACAGGATATATAAAGCTGATTTTTGTGTGTATGAAAATGTGTGTCTAGACTCAGCATTTAGAGATTCTGTGATGTTTGTCACGCTGGCTCATAAGCTTAGAATTTGCCTAAAGTCCCACCTCGCCCCCCCAAACCCTTTTTTTCTTTTTTCTGAACAAGAGCATCTCTTTTCTGACCGTTGGTCATGGGCTAACACATCTGTTGTGGTTTTGTGCTCATTCACAGCAAGACCACATTGTTTGAAGTTGTGCTTCGATGGACTCTTTTAGAGCATTTTTACTTCCTTTTCTGTTCCTGATTGACCTACTTAAACTCACCATCCAGCAACTACTTGGACATCGTGCCATCACCCCGATCCACATGTATTTAGCTGACGAGTGGACTTAGAGTACAGTAAGCATTATTCCAAACATGATAATTTTTCCTTTTTTTTAGCCTGCCCCTTGTTCTGTTTCATGTACAATTGAATTCGAGATCAGGGTTTAGGGAACTATTCAAGAGGCTAGACATGGTACCATAGCCAAGGTACAGGCCCCCTGAGATAACCCAAAGAAAGCTCAGTCTTCTCAGTTCCTTGAGTCCTCCTTATCTGTACCCTTCTTTTGTCCCTGCTGCACACTGCCTCTTATCCTCTTTGTATTACCTACTGTGAGGCTCTGCCCCTCTCCCCCAACCCTGCGTACCTTTGCTCCCCCTTGTCATCAAATCAACCCCTTGAGACTTCTCTGGTAGTCCAGGGGCTCAGACTCTGAGCTCCCAGTGCAGGGGCCCTGGCTCAATCCCTGAGCAGGGTGTTAGACCCCACATGCTGCAGCTAAGACCCAGGACGACCAAATAAATACATGATGAAAAAATATTTTTTTAAAAAAACAATACATACCATGTTGCTGCTGCTAAGTCACTTCAGTCGTGTCCGACTCAGTGCGACCCCATAGACGGCAGCCCACCAGGCTCCCCCGTCCCTGGGATTCCCCAGGCAAGAACACTGGAGTGGGTTGCCATTAGTATTGCATTAAAAAACATCATTCCTTTACTTTGGCATCTCTGATCACACAGTTTCCTGGTTTTCTTTCTACTGCTCTGTTTCTTATCAGTTTCCTTTACAGAACTTCTAATATCAGAATGTTTCACGGGTTCAGTTCTAGGCCTTCTCACTCTATATGTTCTTCCAAGGTGAACTTACTCTCATGGTTTCAGGTTTTTTTTTTTAATTGAAAATTGTTCCATAGGCTGTATCTCCAGCCAGGCTCTTCTTAGAACTCCAGGCCTAAATGCCTAGCTGTCAGCTGGATATCTCTGGGTGTCTCACAGGTACTTTGTTCAGAATGGAACTCCTCACTCTTCTATTTGAATTATTATCTGTCCCAGTTTCTCCATTGCCCAAACCTGAAACCACTCTTTTTCTTTAATAACCCTAATGTCTGGTCTCAAAGCCCTACTGACTTTACCTCCTAAATTTACCTTCATGTCTTTTCTGCCTCAAGTCTCACCTACCTCCAAAAACAAGTGTAATCATGTCAGGATTCTCCTCCTTAAGCCTCTCCACTGTTGACCTAAAACAAATAGACTGCCAGTTATTGCTTCAGCATCAAAATGGGTTTATTTGGGACAGTGAAGAAGCGCAGGGTCTGCAACCATGGTAAGCCACATGCAAGTCACCAGCAAAAAAATGGAGAAAGAACTCTTTCATGGCAGGGAAAAGGAAGTTGGGAGGGCTATAATAAATAAAAAGTCTACGATTCTTCCTTGGCTGAGTTGTGTCAGTCTCTCATTGACTGAGCTCTTGCCAGGAAAGAAGAGGAAGTCTTTCTTCTTCCTATTGGACTCTCTTATTGTCTGGGGGTGTGAGAGCTCCCTCTTCTGGTCTCCCAGCTCTACTTTAATTGATGTTTCTGTTGATTAACTTTTTTTTTTTTAAACATTTATTTGTCTGTACCGGGTCTTCGTTGAGGCACATGGGGTCTTTGATCTTTGTTGGGGCATGGGGGATCTTTAGTTGAGGCATGTGAACTCTCTTTTTTTTCTTTTTATTTATTTTTAATTGAAGGATAATTACAATATTGTGTTGGTTTCTGCCATACATCAACATGGATCAGCCGTAGGTATACATATGTTCCCTCTCTCATGAGCTTCCCTCCCACCTCCCACCCCATCCCACACCTCTAGGTTGTCACAGAGCCCTGGTGTGAGTTCCCGAAGTCATACAGTAAGTTCCTACTGATTGTCTGTTTTACATATGTTAGTATATGTTTCCAGAGGCATGTGAACTCTTAGCTGCAGTGTGTAGATCTAGTTCCATGACCAGGGGATCGAACCTGCATCCCTAGCATTGGGAGCAAGAAGTCTTAGCCACTGGAACACCAGGGAAGTCCCCTGATTAACTTTTTACATGCCCCAATTCAGGATTTCTCATTGTTCTCAGGATATAGTCCAAAACCTTTAACTAGTCTTAACAGGGCTATGCAAGGTCTAGTCTCTGCTTCCTTTTTCAGCCTTACCTCACTTGTTTCCCTCTTATACTATATATTCCAGTGAAGGAGATCAGAAAATGCCACTTTGGCATGAAGATTATTCTGAACTGAAAGCAAGGCAACAAATATAGATATTTTTGCCCACCCACCCCCATCTGCCTAAAAGCAGACATAAATTCTCCTTTGTGAAGGTGTTTCCTCTCCCCTCTCCTGTAAAAGAAAGAGGAAAGCAACCATTATCACTGGAAACAGAGCTGGCACTGAGTTGGTTCTGCACCAAAAAACCTTATTAAAATAACCTTTATCTTCCATTAGTTTCCCCATATATTACCTTTCCATAATATACCACCCCTAGAAGTCCAAACACTATTTCTTTGTCTTGTTACTTTTCCACAAATGTGGAGAATCATCTATGCTAAGATGATAGGTAAGGCCCAGGTTCTAACTTTAAGTTATTTTTCACTGAATTCTCCTGTGTGTATGCACATTGCGTGTGTAAATAAAATCTTGTTTTTAAAATTCTGGTAATCTGTCTTTTGTTGGTTTAATTTGCAGGGCCCCAGAGACTGAACTTATGAGGATAGAGGGAAAAGTCCCTGCCCTACCCGCCGCCCCCCCCAACAACCATACTAGCTACATGGAACTTCTTAACCCACTTTCTTGTCCCAGAAACATTGTATATATTGCTATCCCTGTCCAGATACTCTAGTTCAACTCTTCACTTGGCTATCTCTACCCATCCTCCAAATTTCACTTCTTTAGTTTTTTTCTGACCTATTGGAATACAGGGATAGTTTGGCTATCTCTGCTTTTCCTTCAGTGCTAACGTACTTGTCATTACTCCTATCACCCTTTACTGTGATAACTTGTTTAATTGTCCTCTTCCTATCTAACCCATAAGCTTCGTGAGGAAAGAAGCCCTGTTTGCCTATTCCAGGATGTATTCTCCACACTTAGTATAGTATCAGGTACAGGCAAACCTTAGAGACATTGTGAGTTCTAATCCAGACCATCAAATAAAGCAAATATCAAAGCAAGTCACATGAATTTTTAGGGCTCGCAGTATATATAATGGAGAAGGCAATGGCACCCCACTCCAGTACTCTTGCCTGGAAAATCCCATGGACGGAGGAGCCTGGTAGGCTGCAGTCCATGGGGTCACTAAGAGTTGGGCACAACTGAGTGACTTCACTTTCACTTTTCACTTTCATGCATTGGAGAAGGAAATGGCAACCCACTCCAGTGATTTTGCCTAGAGAATCCCAAGGACGGCGGAGACTGGTGAGCTGCCATCTATGGGCTCTCACAGAGTCAGACACAACTGAAGCGACTTAGCAGCAGCAGCAGCAGTACATATAAAAGTTATAGTATACTATAGTCTATTAAATCTGCAATAGTATTATGTTTAAAAATGTACATACCTTAGTTTAAAAATACTTCAGCAAGTAATAGTAGTATCAGCAAAGATCACGGCTCACAGATCACCATGTCTGTGTATACTAAGTTGCTTCAGTCGTGTCCGACTCTTTGCAACCCTATGGACTGTAGCCCGCCAGGCTCCTCTGTCCATGGAATTCTCCAGGCAAGAATACTGGAGTGTGTTGCCATGCCTTCCTCCAGAGGATCTTCCCAACCCAGGGATTGAACCCACATCTCTCACATTGGCAGGGAGATTCTTTACCACTGTTGCCACCTGGAAGCCCCCAGATAGATCACCATAACAAGTATATTAATAATGAAAAATTTGAACTATTGTGAGAGTTACCAAAAACGTGGCATAAAATGAATAAATGCTATTGGAAAAATGGTGCCAATAGATTTTCTTGATGCAGGGTTGCCATGAACTTTCAATTAGTAGAAAACACAATATCTGTGAAGTGTAACAAAGCAAAGTGTAATAAAATGAGGTATGTCTGTGTTGTTGTTGTTGCTGTTTAGTCTCTTAGTCATGTCCAACTCTTTTTTGACCCCATGGACTGGAGCTTGCCAGTGTCCTCTGTCCATAGAGGCATTCTTTCCAGGCAAGAATGCTGGAGTGGGTTGCCATTTCCTACTCCAAGGTATCTTCCCAACTCAAGGATTGAATACGAATCTTATGCATTGGCAGGTGGATTCCTTACCACTGAGTCACCAGGGAAGCCCAGTATGCCTGCAGAAGATGGGTATCCATTTTTTTATTTGTTTAGTGAATAAGTAGAATAAACTCATTCTGTTCATATTATTAATTTTTGTTTATTGATTGGTGTTATGTATGGAATATTTGTGTTTCCCCCACTCCCAATTCATATGTTGAAGCCCTAACCCCTGGTGTGGCTGTGTTTGCAGAGGAGACATCTAAGGTTAATGAGTTCATAAAAGTGGGGCCCTGATCCAATAGGATTAGCATCCTAATCCTTTTTAAGAAGAGACACCTGAGAGCTCACTCTCTCTCTCTACCATTCTCCCCTGTGTATGTTCATGCACCATGGAAAGGTCTTATGAGGACATAGAAGGCAGCCATCTACGAAGTTAGGAAAAGAGCTCTTACCAGAAACCAGATTTGCTAGCACTTTAATATATATATAGATATGTATATCTATATATATATTTGGCTGCATTTGAGGCTCAGTTTTGGCATGCAGGATCTTCATTGCATCACATGGGATCTTCCGTTGCAGTACACAGACTGTCTAGCTCTGGTACAGGCTCTGGAGCATGTGAGCTCAGTAATTTCCTAGGCTTTAGTTGCTCTGGTAGCTCAGACGGTAAAGCGTCTGCCTGCAATGCAGACCTGGGTTTGATCCCCAGGTCGGGAAGATCCCCTGGAGAAGGCAATGGCAATCCACTCCAGTACTCTTGCCTGGAAAATTCCATGGATGGAGGAGCCTGGTAGGCTATAGTCCATGGGATCGCAAAGAGTCGGACACGACTGAGCGACTTCACTTTCTTTCTTTCTATAGTTCCTTTTGGAGAAGGAAATGGCAACCCACTCCAGTGTTCTTGCCTGAAGAATCCCATGGACAGAGGGGCCTGGTGAGCTACAGTCTATGGGGTTGCAAAGAGTCAGACACGACTAAGCAACTAACACACACACACGGAATGACTAATTGTTTCAAGATCGAGAAAGGAGTACGTCAGGGCTGTCTGCTGTCACCCTGTTTGTTTAACTTACACACTGAGCACATGAAAAATGCTGGGCTGGGTGAGTTATAAGCTGGAATCAAGATAGGCAGGAGAAATAATGTCAGATATGCAGATGATACCACTCTAATGGCAGAAAGCGAAGAAACAAAGAGAAACTAAAGAACCTCTTGATGAGGATGGAGGAGAACAGTGAAAGAGCCAGCTTAAGACTCAATATGAAAAAACTAAGATCATGGCAGGCAGCCCCATTACTGCATGGCAAATGGAAGGGGGAGAGATGGAAGTAGTGACAGATTTTCTCTTCTTGGGCTCCAAAATCACTGTGGATGGTGACTGCAGCCATGAAATCAAAAGATGATTGCTTCTTGACAAGAGAGCGATGATAAACCTAGACTGTGCGTTGAAAAGCAGAGACATTACTTTGCTGACAAAAGTTCATATAGTCAAGGCTCTGGTCTTCCCAGTGGTCAAGTACAGTTGTGAGAGCTGGACTATAATGAAGGCAGAATGCCGAAGAATTGATGCCTTCAAACTGTGGTGCTAGAGAAGACTCCTGAAAGTCCCTTGGAGAGCAAGGAGGTCAAACCAGTCAATCTTAAGGGAGATCAACCCTGAATATTCACTGGAAGGACTGATGCTGAAGCTGACGCTCCAGTATTTTGGTCATCTGATGCGAATAGACGACTCATTGAAAAGTCCCAGATGCTGGGAAAGATCAAGAGCAGAAGGATAAGAGGGTGTCAGAGGATGAGATGGCTGGACGGCATCACCCATGCAATGAACATGAACTTAGGCAAACTCAGGGAGATGGTGAGGGACAGGGAGGCCTGGCGTGCTGCAGTCCATGGGGTTGCAAAGAGTCAGACATGACTGGGAGACCGAACAAAGACAATAAGTTCCATGAAGGCAGGGACTTTGGCTTCTCATGATATTCCCATCACCTAGCAAAGTGCCCTGTACAAATATGAACAGATTTTAAAATATTATAAATCTATAAACATTTTTTTATATCTGATAATTAAATGGCTTGACCACTTAATTTATCTCTTACTGGTCATAATTTGATGCTTTCTTTTTTTTTTTTGGCTCCACCAAGCGGCACGTGGGATCTGTAGTTCCCCGACCAGTGATCGCACCCCCTGCAGGGGAAGCATAGATTCTTAACCACTGACCCTCTAGGGAAGTCCCGTGATGCTTTAAAAAAAATTTTTTTTTAATGTGGACCATTTTAAAGTCTTTACTAAGTTTTTTTTACAATATTGCTTCTCTGCTTTTTAAGTTTTTTGGGGTGCTGAGGCATGTGGGATCTGAGCTCCCTGACTAGGGACTGAACACACACCCACTGAGTTGGAAGGCGAAGTCTTAACCACTGAATAGTCAAGGAAGACCCCCTTGATGCTTTTTTGACTCCCCCACTCTGGACATTGGGCTTCCCTGGTGGCTCAGACAGTAAAGAATCCACCTGCAATGCAGGAGACTGGGGTTCGATGCCTGGGTCGGGAAGATCCCCTAGAGAAGAGAATGGCTACCCACTCCAGAATTCTTGCCTGGAGAATTCCATGGACTGAGAAGCCTGGAAGACTACATCCATGGGGTTGCAAAGAGTTGCACACAACTCAGCAACTAACACTTTCCCTTCTCTGGATATACAGGGCCTTGTCCCTCTATATGCTGGCCTTGTCCACATGTTCTTGAGGTATTCAAAGTCAAGGCAGTGTCTGAAGTGTTGAGATTCATCAGGATATGCGTCTTGGTTGAGGTAAGCTCTGCAAACTCAAAGGGAAAGCGATAAACGGCAGGCAAATTAACTTGTCTGGAGTGAGGGCTATGTAAGCTTGGTTGAAATGGCGATGTTGGGGACAGTTGATAAGCTCTAGGTTCCAGGCTGATGACTTTAGACTGATAAAATAGACCAAGAGAGCTGCCAGGGGTGACAGAGCTGGGGAATGACCTCATGAAAATGGAATCAGAGAAAGATTATGTTAAC
>NW_011491618.1:29497-51056 GCF_000754665.1 Bison bison bison | reverse complement strand
GTTAACAGCTGAGGATTATGTGAATTGGAGAAGAGAGCAGGGGCTGGGGATGCAGCAAAGAGGCTCCTAGGGAGTGTAGGCAACTTCAGTTTCTATTATGGTAGGATCCTAGGTGGTTGATGGAAATGGAAATGGTTCTGAGTTACTCATTTATAGTGAGAAATATTCTTATCTAATTCCTTCTCCTTAGGGCATTAAGAGTCTAACCAGAAGGCAGCTTGATGAGTAAAGACTTTGAACCAAAAGAATGAATTGGATGATCTTACTGGCTATTATCTCCTTTTCCTCAGAAGGGGCATATGTGTCTGACTACTAGGTGGTGCGGTGGTGAAGAATCCGCCTGCCAATGCAGGAGACACAAGCGATGCGGTTCGATCCCTTGGTTGGGAAGATCCCCTGAAGTATGAGATGGCAACCCACTCCAGTATTCATGCCTGAAGAATTTAATGGACAGAGGAGCTTGGTGTGCTACAGTCCACGGGGTCTCAAAGAGTCAGATACGACTGGGCACACGTGCTAGACAAAAATTATCTGTATCATTTGGAGAGGACACCAACCAAATAATAGATTCTTTGTTTCTCCCTTTTCTAAGTTCTAGGAAGGCTTTCATTTTTCTCTAAATAAATTGCACAGCAATGGTTTAAACACAGACTTGATTGATTCCAGTCTTGAGTATACACCATAGTTGTCTTAAGTAGACGTTATTATTGTTTATCTGTTTCTGTGTCACAAATATGTGATTTGGGAGATGGGTGATTAGCTAGGTTTAAAACATACTGAGTTTGAAGTGCCTCTGGTGAGAAATGTCCAAAGGTCAATTGAAAATGTGAAGCTTGAACAATTTAGGAAGGAAACTGGGACTTGAGATATTTTTCAGGTAGGATTCTAAGTGGTTTCTTTTGGGGGGTTATGTTACACCTTATGAAACTTAGTGAGGCTATTTATCATTATATTAAAGCTGTATTGATTTATACATCTGTATCCTCTATATCAGAAGAAAAGGGGGGGGCTGGTGGCAGAGGATAAGATGGTTAGATAAGCATCACTGACTCAATGACATGAATTTGAGCAAACTCCAGGAGACAATGTAGGACAGGGGAGCTTGGCATGCTGCAGTCCATGAGGTTGCAAAGATTTGGACACGACTTAGCAACTGAGTAACAGCAGACAGTGAGCTCCCTGGGGCCAGGGATGCCCTCTTACTCATCTTAGTCAAAGTACCTGTCTACTGTGGGTGCTCATTAAGTGTTGAATGAGTAAATAAGAGTAGTCTGGATAAAGGAGATGAAGGAAACGAGGTTCAGTGACAACTTCAGTGTTGTAAGTACAGCTGAGATGGCCTCGAGGTATCTAAGACCACACAGATCTAGCCACAGACCAGTGGTCGATGAAGCTAGGGAGGAAGTCAGAATTCAAGAAGTAAAAGAAGAAACTGGTGTTGGTGTAAAGGGAAACTGAGAAAAGAGAATCATCTTTAGCACTGAAAGCACATGCTGAGAATAAGTGCCTGCTAGGAGTCTGAGTCGCTTCTTCCTTACTTAGAGCCATCCATACTCTGGGTGCCAGGCCAGCTCTTCCACTGATGCCTTCTTGCTTCCATGCTCCCCAGAGTGGGGGCTGCAGGCCTCCCCTAAAGGGAATCCCTATCAGCAATTTCAGCTCCTACCGTTGCTACAGACTAGTGTCCTAGCTTCTTGTCCCACGTCTGCCATGACTTACAGTGTGACCTTGGGCAAGTCATCCCCTTTCCTCTGGACCTCTAAAGTCCCTTGCAGCTGTCAGGATGTCTGGGAGAACACAGTTCGGATGACTGGTGAGAATTCCAACTTGCCCTTTGCTGCGTTTCTTCTATAAGTCGCCTTGCCAAACACCAGCTGTCCTGGACACTGCTTTTGGTCCTTAGGCTGACTCTCACCCACCTGTTTCTGGGCCCCTCCCGGCGGCCTTCTCCCGCAGTGCAGTTCACAGATGCGCCACTAGGCGGCACTGCTTTGACCTGCACAGAAATTAGCTTCAACCATTGAGGCCGACTATTGAGTAGTGAGGTCAAGTATATGTAGCATTTTCCATCTGACCTAGAATAGCCGAGGAAATGAAGTTTGAGAAAACGATTTAAGTGCTCTGAGAGCCGGTGCTACCGTACTCCTTGAAATTTTGATTTTAGGCTCCTTTCTACTTGTTTTCTGCTTTTACCTCAGGTGGTCTGGGCCTTAAGAGTCGCTGAGACTTCAGGTGACTCATTGCTTTTTTTCTCTTTCCTTGGTGGCAAGGAATCTATACAGAGGACAGGGTTAATCACTCTCCTTGACTTATAGCCTTCTTTCATCAAGGGTTCATATAAGGCCTCTTTGTTTAATCGATTATTTATTCCCTCTTATCTCATTACCCCTTCCATCTAAACTACACTCAGCATTACAACGTTAGGCAACCATCAGATATTTTTAATGTGTGTTTCTTTTATGTGTGTTCTTGAATAATAGGTAATGCTTCTAGTATTTTAAACTCTTTTATGTATTTTATTCCACCCACTGTACCCAAAATTGTATCTCAAGATGTAGTCAATATAAAAATTACTAATGAGATATATTACATTCTTTTTTGTCTTCAAAATCCACTGTGTTTTACAGTGTACCTCAATTTGGATGCTAAATTTTCATCAGAAATACTTGAACTGTTTTTAGACCATAAAATTCACAGTTGAAAACTAGATTCATGTACATGAGTTGTTCCAAGCATGCTTTAACATTTTCCAGTAACTGAATCAAATACCAAAAAAAATCACTTTCTTTTCATATCTGCATCCAAATTGACAAAATTGCTTCATTTTAGAATTGATTTAACTTTGAAGCAAAAGCATGTATCACTTTCAAAACTATGTCCAAGATAAGTACATTTACCAACTCTCCTGTCAATCAGTATTATTCACATGAAATTCAGAGAGATACTGCATAAATTGAAAAGCAACTCTGAAAGTGAAAAAGTAAAATGAAAGTGAAGTTGCTCAGTTGTGTCCAACCCTTTGCAACCCTGTGGACTGTAGCCCACCAAGTTCCTCCATCCATGGGATTCTCCAGGCAAGAATACTGGAGTGGGTTGCCATTTCCTTCTCCAGGGGATCTTCCCGACCCAGGGAACGAACCTGGGTCTCCTGCATTGCAGGCAGATGCTTTACCCTCTGAGTCACCAGGGAAGCCCAAGATATGTCCAAGATAAATAAATTTACCAATTTTCCTGTCAATCAGTATTATTCACATGAAATTCAAAGAGATATTGCATAAATTGAAAAGCAACTCTAAGATGTATTAATATCAACATTTAAACTTTCTTGTTGTTTTTGCAGCCAATTTACATAATACTATTGATTACAATGAAAATTTCCCACCTATTTATGTTATAAAACTTTTCACTAATTTGCACCATGAGAAATTTCAATTTTAGCATAAATTCTCATCTCTGTCTAGTTAATTTGCAAATAAGCATTTTCTTTCTTTGAAGCTTCACTTTAGCTCCTTTATAACCAATATGATATCAGTAAGATTGTATGCACATTTTTTTCCAATTTTAATTATTTTCTCTACTTCTTTTTTCTTATTGGAGTATAATTGCTTTACAATGTTGTGTTAGTTTTTGCTGTTCAACAGAGTGAATCAGATATATGTATACACATATCTACCTCCTCTTGAGCCTCGTTCCCATCCCAACCCACCCTACCCCATCCCAGCCATCGGGACCATCACAGAGCACTGAGCTGAGCTCCCTGTGCTACAAAGAAACTTCCCACTAGCTATCTGTTTTACACATGGTAGTGTATATATATATATGCCTATATTTTTTAATTTATAGAAGTGTTATCATGGCTTATATCTCACTCAGTTTCTCACTTATCACTATGTTTCTTTCGTGTGTGCATCTAACCCTTTGCTTCTAACTGCTACACACTCCTTCATGGTGCCTGTGCCTCTTACCCAGGGATTCCCAGTGACGGAGACCCAGATTGCTTCCAAGTCCTGCCACCACAAATCACGGTAGGGTGAATATCCTGTTCATGTCCGTTATGAGCTTATGTGAGGTTTTTTTTCGGATGTATACTTAGCTTGATTGCTCTTCTAACCACGAAGCACTACTGCTTCTATCCCTCATATTTCTTAGCTTTTCCGTTTCTTTGCCTTTCTTTTCTTCTTCTGGGATATATTCTCTTTCAGTTCCCTAATACATTTCCCAGCTGTGTCTGTTCTGCTAATTTTCAGGTCTACTGTGTGCTCAATTTTAGTTATTCATTTTTTATGCCTAACATTGCTTATTTTATTAAAATTGTTTTCCTTATTTCAACTATTATACTTTTCTATATGTGATATTTCTATTTGATTCTTCTTTATGTTTTTTCATTTCTGGTGTCATATTGGTAATATTTGCCTTTATCTGTTTTGAAAGTGAAAGTGTTAGTCGATCAGTCACATGCAATTCTTTGCGACCCCATGGACTGTAGCCCGCCAGGCTCCTCTGACCACAGAACTCTCCAGGCAACACTGGAGAGGGAAATCATTACCCTCTCTAGGGGATCTTCCTGAACGAGGGATAGAACCTGAGTCTCCTGCATCGCAGGCAGATCCTTTACTCTTTGAACCACCTTTAACATGTTTATTAACCTACTTTTAAAATCTTGGTCTGTCCTGGTCATCTTTCTACTTAAAGGACAATCTGTCATCAAGTGGGTTGTATCTATCTGAATTAGTTGTTCTCTTCACCTGTCTTGTTATTTTGCCCGTGGGTACATAGGTTGCTCTGTTCAACAATGTGTAACAGTGCCATTTAGCTCAGGGGGTGAGGGTCAGGGGTGAATGAGTCCTAGGACTGAGAACCCCAGGCATCAAAACTCCCAAGTCAGCCAGACCCAACCCCACAAAATAACTCCTCATGGCAGACATCACCCTTTGCCCTCCACCTCCCACGGGAGAAGCAACCTTAGGGGGAAGTGCTTCTTAGATTGCGATTCATTTGCTTGGAGAGTTGAAGGGATGCAGAGAGGAAACAATTGTCCAAAGTTCAGTTCCCCCTCCTGTTTTTTATTGGCTCCTCATAAGCACAGTGCATCTTCAATGCCCCAATGGTACCCTTACCAGCACCGGGATCAGTATTTTTTGTTTGTTTGTTTTACAGAATTTTGTTGGGGAATCATTGACATACAAGAATAGGCACATACATTAATTTGTACAGTTTGATAACTTTTGATATTTGTGTACACTCCCTAAACTAACGGCCAAATCAAAATAGAGCATTTATCTATCCATCCACTCTGAAAGTTTCCCGCAAAGTGATAGGTAGAAGGATAGATTTTAATGCTCCAGGGCACAAAAAGTTCATTGATAACTTTTTTATTTTTAAATATATTGCTTTTGAAGTATTTGATACTTAGAATATATGTAATGTTTATGTAAGTTATGAAGCATAAAACCAGTAACCATGAACCCATCTCCCACTTTAAGAATTATAACATAAAATAGCATTGATTTTAAAAAATGTTTTTATTGTAGTAAAAGTCACATAATATAAAACATATTATTTAAAAAAAAATTTATTGGTCTTAGTTGGGGCTCTCGGGCATCTCTCTGGTTGCGATGCGAGGGCTCTGGAGCATGTGGGTTCCCTAGTTGTCCAAATGCAGATAGAATCTTAATTTCTGGACCAGGGATTGAACCCATGTCCCCTGCATTGGAAGGTGGGTTCTTAACCACTAGACCACCAGAGAAGTCCTGAAAACACTATTTTAACCGTATTTAACATATAGTTCAGTGGCACTCACATTGTTGTGTGAACCAGCAGTTTGAATCCTGAAAGTGATGTCGCATCACTGTCCCAAGAAATTGCAGAGAAGAGTGATGAAAACCTCAGACACACTCTTTTTCTTTCTCTCATTCCACAGCCCTGCCTGGCCGCCTCCTGCCATAAACCAAAGCCACCGCTCACTCGCACCAGTTCAGAGTGGGGTCTCCCTCACCCGAGGAGTATCAATTTTCTTCATTTCTTGGTATTTTCTGTTTATAATTCTTCCACAGTTGACCTTGGTGGGGTGCACCAGTCATACTGGTTCAATCAAGTTTAAGGATTTTGAGCACTTGCTCTGAGCTAGGCACTGCTCTAAGCATTATCACCTGTATTAACTCATTTAATCCTCACAGTCACAGGTTATATTAGCAGCCCCATTTTACGGATGGGAAAACTGAAATATAAAGAAGTTAACTAAGGGGACTTCCCTGGTGGTCCAGTGGCTAAGACTCCGCGCTCCCAATACAGGGGCTTGGGCTTGATCCCTGGTCAGGGGACTAGATCCCACACGCACAACTAAGAGTTCTCATGCCACAGCTAAAGATCCTGCATGTTGCAACTTAAAAAAAAAATCCCACAGGCTTCAAGAAAGATAGAAGGTCCTATGTGTCGCAACTAACATCTGATACAGCCAAATAAATAAAATAAGTTAACTAGTTGTCTGCTGCTGCTGCTAAGTCGCTTTAGTTGAGTCCGACTCTGTGCGACCCCACAGACGGCAGCCCACCAGGCTCCCCCGTCCCTGGGATTCTCCAGGCAAGAACACTGGAGTGGGTTGCCATTTCCTTCTCCAATGCATGAAAGTGAAAAGTGAAAGGGAAGTCGCTTAGTCGTGTCGGACTCTTAGCGACCCCATGGACTTCAGCCTACCGGGCTCCTCCATCCATGGGATTTTCCAGGCAAGAGTACTGGAGTGGGGTGCCATTGCCTTCTCTGAACTAGTTGTCTAATTGGCAAATTAATCAGGACTCTGACCCAGGACTCTAACTCCTGACTGGGTCCTTGCGGCAGAGCCTGGCTTGTCCAGTGCCCTCTATGGGGACAGATAAAAGCAGTGTTGGCCAGGGATTGCCCCATGATGTCCAGCTGATGAGACACTGGCCAGAAGAGAGGAGGGGCTGGTGACAAGAACAAGGCATTAACAGCCAGGCCTGTTGTCAGCAGCGTTTGATCCCAGGCAGGAGGCTCTAACTGATCTCTCTCAGGGCAGGACACAGACGCTGGTGGTCAGAGGCAAAGGGAGGAGGATGTGTGAGTGTGTGTCAGCCCAGCCCAGTCGGTCCCGGTGGTCTCCGTCCCGCCCTGTGCATTTGTCCAGATTCGACATGTGGTGTAAGCTGATTGGTGTGAACTGTTCTGCGTTTTCCATCTCCTCCTTCTGGTGGCAGCATGTGAGTGGCTGGACCCACTCTGGCTGGGGACCATGCGATGACTCCCCGGAGGCCGTAGTCAGGCTGCCGGTTCTTGCTACCTCTTCTTTCCTTTGCTTTGATTGGTCAACACATATTGAAGGATAAAACCCCGCCATAGGCCCCCTGAAGGGAACTCTCAGGAGTGTGTGTGCGCTTAATGGTGTCTTACTCTTTGGAATCCCATGGACTGTAGCCTGCCAGGCTGTTCTGTCCATGGGGTTCTCCAGGCAAGAATACTGGAGTGGGTTGCTATACCTTCCTCTAGGGGATCTTCCCAACCCAGGGATCTAACCCACATCTTCTCCGTTTCCTGGAAGGTGGATTCTTTAAGCCTTAAGGGTACTTTATGTGGATGAAATTGGAAGCAAATGTCAGTGACTGTGAGGCAGAATGAGGACCATAAGAAAGTGGAACCTCTGATCCAGTTCCTGGGGTGTCATGAACTGTGGGCATCACTGAGTTTGAGTAATAACAAGGCTAGTGTCGGGTATCTTGACTCCTGATGTGTGTTTCTTCCTGGGAAACCATAGCTCCCCTCTGGTCACTTCTGAAGTGCTAGCCACTTTGTTTTTAGCTGGGGTTGCTTAAAGAGAGTCAGAAATTGATTTGAGGAGCATCTCCTTCCCCACTGGGGTTTCAGGCAGGCAGGTTCCTCATCTGAATGTCGCTCACAGGCAGGCTGCCTAGCCCCAGGGAGCTGCTACATGCTTTCTGAGCCACAAATATTTTACTCTGTGGGTACCCAACGGCTGCCCTTCCCCTCTCCCGTTCCCTTCCACCTCCTTCTAGTTCCTAAACCCACCCCTTACAATCTCGTTAGCCACTGCCACCTTAGTCATCCCTCGCTCCTGTGGGCCCCTCTCCTGGCTGTCTTTTTGGGAAACCTGAGATGCCAGAGCCCACCCCTAGCTTCCTCGGCCTCAGAAAGCAAAGTGAAATTGACAACTCTTGTTTCCTCTGTGCCAGAGATG
Source organism: Bison bison bison (assembly GCF_000754665.1). Lineage (NCBI taxonomy): Eukaryota > Metazoa > Chordata > Mammalia > Artiodactyla > Bovidae > Bison > Bison bison. The sequence continues at coordinate 42,850 of NW_011491618.1, read as the reverse complement.
GTTTGTGGTGCCTAACTATTATTTCATACAAATCTCACAACAGCTTGAGAAGAAAATGTTTACTGTTGAGGATCCTGAGGGTGCTGGGCCCAAGATTTAGAAATGGCAAAATCAGGATTCAGACCTGTGCTTGTCTGCCTCCAAAGCCCACGCCTTTTCTGTGTTTCCAGATCCCCCAGCCCGATTCAGCGTTCTCAGCTTTCTAACCTCAGAGCTCTGTTCCCAAGCAGGTTGGACACTTTGTTTTGCCTTAGAATTGAAAGCAATTAAAAAAAATTTTTTTAAGAATAAATAAAAGAGGAGAAAGAAGAAAAAGAAAGGAAAAGACAGCTTTCCAGCTGCCTGTCTTTAGGCGATCATACTTCTTCCCAGAATGATTAGAATAACTTGTTCTTCTATTCAACTGGTTATTTTTAAACTTTTAAACCATTGAACTATATCCTAGGAAATGACTGTGGGGCCTCCAGCATATAAACACACAGGAGTCATACTGATTGAAGTGGCAGGGGTATGTCCCTTACAGCCGGAAGCAAGTTAAGGAAGCCTTACATATCTGTTGACCACTGAAAGCTCCTGATTATCTCTCATTTTAGAGATAAGGAAGCTGGGGCCCAGACGGGGAAGTGGCTGGCAGTTAGGACTAGTAACTTCCGGCTCTTGTAGCTTCTGGCCTGCAGCTTTCTTTCTTTCTAATAATTTTTATGTATGTATCTGTTTTTGGTTGTACTGGGTCTTTGCTGCTGTGCAGGCTTTCTCTAGTTGCGACAAGCGGGGTGTACTCTTTGTTGTGGTGAGCTGGTTTCTCACTGCGGTGGCTTCTCTTGTTGTGGAGCATGGGCTCTAGAGCTTGGGGACTTCATGGCTCCCGGGCTCTAGAGCACAGGCTCAGTAGTTGTGGCTGTGTTGCTCCAGGGCATTTGGGGTCCTCTCGGACCAGGGGTCGAACCTATTCTCCTGAATTGGCAGGCAGACTCCCGTCCTCCACTGCGCCATCAGGGAAGTCCCTGGCCTGCCGCTTTCTACAGTGTGGCTCTCTCTGCACCTCGTCCAGGAAGGGAATGTGAGTAGGGTCAGAGAGAGACAGAGAGTCTGGGCTTCCTCCTCCCTCCTTCCTCATCACCAACAACCTGAGCTCCCAACACCCTTGGAGGAGGTAGTCAGGGAGAGGACAGCTGGGGAGTACTAAAGGGTGCCAGCAGGTGACAAGGAGTCAGAAGGAAGATAGAAGGCAGAAGCGGTGGGGGGAGGAGAAAAGAGCCAAGGAGCTGCCATGCCAGCCCAGGACAGGACTGGCCTAGGGTTTGGGCCCTGGTCTTGCTCTAGGATCCCTTGGATGAGTCCTGGTCCCCTTTCCTGCCTCAGTATCTCTCTCTTTTTTTTTTTTAAATATGTACTTATCTATTTGGCTGTGTGGGGTCTCAGTGTGGCACAGGGCCTCTCTAGTTGGGGCATCAGGCTCAGTAGTTGTGGCACGGGCTTAGTTGCTTCACAGCACATAGGATCTTAGTTCCCAAGCAGGGATAGAGCCCACATGCCCTGCCTTGCAAGGCAGATTCTTATCCACTGGACCACCAGGGAAGTCCCCTGCCTGTTTTCATTGGAGGCTTCTCTGCTTACCGAGGGAGGGAGCACGTACAGGGTACAAGAGGGGCAGGTAGTGTAGGAGCACCACTAGACACAGGGAGCTGGGAACGGCTGAAGGTCTCATGGTAGCTCTGACGTTTCCTGGGCCTCAGGTTCCTCGTCAAACCAGGAGGGATGAGACAATCTCTAAGGGCCCTTTAGACTCTGATGATGTGGGACCTGGAGCCTATGCTGAGGGAACCCAGAGAACGGGCAGATGTGGACTCTGGAGGACCAGGTGTTAGGTGCTCTAGAAGTCTTGTTTTATAGGAAAGGAAACCAGACCTAGAAAGGCTCTGACTCTTCTGCTTCTCTCAGCTTTACTTCTCTTCATCCTCTGAGCTATAGAGCTGTGCAATTCTGTGCAGTGGATAAGCTTTTTTATCATTGTTTTTCTGAGCTTTTTTTTTTTTTTTTTAATAAAAACAGTACATGCTTGTAAAAATTTCCATGAATACAGGAAGTGAAAAAACTAAAAAACTGAAAATTGCTGTCATCCTCCTGCCCTTACCCTTCAAGTCCCCAGGGGTGTCTCCTGTTGACAGTTTGGTGTGTATTCTTCCTGACCTTTCTGATGAGCCACACACATACATGTCCCCCACTCTATGGGGTTATAGTATCAATTATTCAAGCACAAGTCTTCCCACGTGGCACAGTGGTAAAGAATCAGCCTGCCAATTCAGGAGACTCTGGTTTAATCCCAGGATCGGGAAGATCCCCTGGAGTAGGAAATGGCAACTCACTCCAATATTCTTGCCTGGGAAATTCCATGGACAGAGGAGCCTGGTAGGCTACAGTCTGGGTTGCAAAGAGTTGGACACAGCTGAGCATTCATGCACTGCATTCAAGCATAAACTTTAGAATCAAATACACCTTTGTCCTAATCCTAGTTTATAGCTCATTAGCTGAATGGCCTTGCTATTTGACTAGTTTTAGTCTCATTCTCCTCATGTACAAAATGGGAGTAATAATAATATCTACCTTATAGGATTGTAGTGAAGATTTAAGGAAATTTTGTATGAATGACAGTTAACTACAAGTGCCTGATACCTAGTAAGCACTATGCACGCGCACGCACACACACACACACACACACACACACCCACCCAGGGGGCACAGAGTGAGTTACAGGTATAGTAAAAATGAGACTCAAGTTTTCTGACCTCTAGTCTCATTGACTTTCAGCCGAACTGTCTGCTTCTCACTCTGGCCCTGCTGGGCACAATTTACATGCTCCATTTTTGTTGAATGAATGAAGCTGTAGGGGGTGAACCCAGGAATCTGAGGTCTGCGGGAGTTCCTGGGGAGCCAGCTCTGAGAGATGGAGGGTTTTACCCTGTGGATTGGGAGGGTGTGAGACAGTGCCGGTTGGCTGGACCAGCTGCTGCTCTGGTGCTGCAGGCAGGAGTTTAAACTCAGGGCAGAGCCGAGGCCCCAGAGTGGCTCTCGGCTTAAAGGATCTTGGCTTAAAAGGAATGTGCAGTGGGCTGCCTCTGCTCAGGAGGGGCTAAAAAAAGCCTGGCCCTCCCCTGGGCTTTGTGTGAGGGTTATCAGCTGCTCAAGTCAGCTCATCTCTCTGGCTGGACTCTGGCATTTTTGAGAGGCTCTGTTTCCCTGGCCCCTCTGGGTGTCCACCAATTGACAGGAAGGGGTCAGCCTTCCTGTCCCTGAGGTGGAGGCCGTGGGGAGTGTGAAGTGTGGGGGGAAGGGCCGGGGGAGGGGGCTGGTAGCCCCAAACCTGGTGACAATACACAGTTGTCAGCTGTACCCTGCTGGTGTTTCTTCCTTTTATAGTCAGCAGCAGTTGCTCTTGCTCTCACCCAGCCCCTCTCTGGGGGCTCCTGCCCAGGATAAAAGGGGCAGGAGGCGGCCCAGGCTCCCATCTCATCTCCCTGGCGCTCCACATCTCTTGATTCCTTCCTAGGTCCCACCTCCTCGGAAGAGCCCAACAGGACAACATGCCTCCCAAGAAGCCTGAGCCTAAGAAGGAGGTGGCCAAGCCAGCCACAGCCCCGGCCGCATCTCCTGCCCCACCTCCTGAGCCCCTCAAGGAACCTGCCTTTGACCCCAAGAGTGTAAAGGTGAGTGAGCCTCAGCCACTGGGATGGGGGTGGGGGTGACATTCAGGGTTCTCTTGGCCCTGGAGCTCAGAGATCTGCTTCATGGAGGCTGGACTGGGGTGAGGGCTGAGGTGTCTGCGCCCACGATCATAGTCCCAGGGGTGATGGAGAACGTGCTGGGGAGCGCTCTTTTGGTTGGTAGGCTGTTCTTTTTCCTCAAGAACAGCTTTCTGCCCTGACTGAGGAAGCCCTGCTCTGTTATCCCACATTTGCTCGGTAAAGTCGGAAATGGCAGGGAGGCACAACCAACCAACCACCCAAACTATTTTTCAGGCACCACAGTGAAGAAAAAAGACTGTGTGATATCTTTAAGCGAAAAGACGCAGAACAATCACTTCCGGTTTATTGCAGAGTAGGTGATGTCAATAGCGAGGGAGCATGATTTCTGTGTGCTGGGGACTGGGAAAGGCTTCACTTGCAAAGACCCTTGCAGTGGATGGGTGGTGGGGGCAAGGAGACCCTAGGTAAGGTGAGAAGAGCCAGCTTGCCTCTCCTTTTCCCTACCCAGGTGGACCCCTCCTGCCTGTGGGTTCTAGAATCATTCAGCGTTTCTCTTCCTCCTTCACTTGGAGCCTTCACTTCACAAGAGGTGTTGAGAGTTTTGGAGGTTGCATCGCTTGACAGGCCGTCAGTTGTGGCCCAATGGTCAGGAGGCTGGGGTGTTCAACCCTCAGCCCGTCTATAGTCTCTTTTCTTCCTCATCTGTGCCCTTACCCTGGGCTCCTGCGTGGAGTATGCAGTGGTCCGACCCATCCCAGTCTGAGACCCTCTGTCTCAGCAGGTGTGGGGGCTGGGCCAGGCTTCCTTGGCTGCCCCAGCCCTGTTCCCTCTCTGCCCCGCCCTGCTCCCCTCACACTGGAAGGCTCCTCTCCTTGGAGCTGGTATAGACCCTGCCTGCTGATTCAGTCATTTTAGGCCTCTCAGCTATCTGGCCCAGCTGCTTAAGGAATGGAACTGGGAAGGGATGAGCCAAGGAAGGAGGGGCTCAGAGCCCCCTGGAGACTCAAGCAGTTTAAAGCATCAGCGCCAGAATGTAAGAGGTCAAGTGGCTACTGGTATGAAAAGCTATTAATAACTGGTTGGGAATGGTGGGCCCTTGGGGATCTCAGCCTCAGGGCAGAGCTGGGGGGTTGGTGAGTTATCAGATCAAAATTACAGCTCAGGGCCTGGTTCTATGACAAAGAGGCCAGGAAACTAGCCTCCAGAACTCTAACTGGATGACACTTGTTGGCTCTCCCAGCGTTCTTCCGAGTGTCCACAGCCCTGGGGGACCTGCCACCGTGCCCAGAACCATAGGGTTAACCTATGGTCATTCCAGTAAGGGAGGAGTTAAGCAGACCTGGCTTGGCCAAGAGATGGAGGCAGTTTCCCCACCACTGGGCTTGGTTATGGGACACTCTGGGGAAACTGAGGCAAAGGAAAAGACCTTGAAAGTGCCCGAAGCTTTTCTAGGTCATACACCACTCCCTCTGTGAGCAGAGCCTAGCAAGAAAAGCTGACTATCTCCCCTTTTAGGAAACCTGTATTTCTGATTAGTTCTGATAACGTACTGTTCCTGTGGGTCAACCTAGTCTGGACAAGAGCTGCCTGCTGGTATCAGTGGAGTGCCTTCTCTTTGGCCTATCACTTCCCCTCCAGCACCCACCTTTCCCAATTTCTTGCCTCTGGTTGCAATTGTCTTCTCCAAGTCTGGGTCTTCCAGTTCTAGGAGTTGTTGAAATTGCTTTAAAGTGGAAAAAAAATTAGGTATCTTTCACGAGGGTCATTTCCCCTCTAATACTTACCCAGTTCCTTTGCTTAGAAGGTTCTTTGCTCAAAGACAGAGCAAAAGTATAAATGAAATAAACAGACAAAGACAAATACTTCGTGGTAGAACATGCCTGTGGGATTTAAATAAAAATAAAAAGTCAAACTGTAGAAACAGAGAGTAGAAAAGTTGTTGCCAGGGGCCGGTCTGAGGATCTAATGTAAAACATGGTGACTACGATCAGTAATACTGTATTGTATAATTGAAATTTGCTAACAGAGTAGAGGGCTTCCCAGGTAGCACTAGTGGTAAAGAACCTACCTGCCAACGCGGGGGACATGAGAGACACTGGTTTGATCCCTGGGTCGGGAAGATCCCCTGGAGAAGGGAAAGGCAATCCACTCCAGTGTTCTTGCCTGGAAAATTTCATAGACAGAGGAGTCTGGCGGGCTACAGTTCATGGGGTCACAAAGAGTCAGACGTGACTGAAGTGACTTAGCACAGCACAACAGAGTAGAACCTAAGTGTTCTCACAAAAATAAAATAGAGAATAAATAAATAAGGTGACACATTATCAGTTAACACATGGGAGGAATTCTTTCACAATGTATACATATATTAAATCATCACAGTGTACACTTTCAATATCTTACATTTTGTCAATTATACCTCAATAAAGTAGAAAAAATTTTTAAAAAAGATAAAGCAAAAGTAAACTTAAGTCCAATGTGTGTGGTTATGACTATATATTCTGATGTTATGTTTTTATATTAATATTTCTTACACGTTTACTCCTGGGACTTAAAGCATTGCAAAGTAAGGCAAATGGCACCGTTCCTCAGAGGGTTCATTCAAGGCATCCTTTGCCCCATTTGGGGGGTTTCTTTAGCTTTCTGGCCACCGTCACCTACACCTCTGGCAAAGTCCGTCCTGGGCATGGCCAGTTGCTTTCCCCACACAGTGTAACCTTTTTCCTGCTCTCCTAGCTCATTCTGGCCACCTTCAGGGGTTCTCATTAGTGACGTCAGCTTTGGATGGGCACAGAGCAGCAGAACCAGAACTAGGAAGAAGAAGAAGATGCTCCAGGATTGGTCTCCACCACCAGTGGAGGGCGGATTTGAGGGGGTGGTGGTGGATAAAGACCATGAAGTAACACGCGAGATGCTAAATTAAAATGATGACTCATGCTTGTTCATTGTCATTCATCTTCAGAGCTTTCCACCTTCTGCTTTTATACTCAGATTTGAACTGAGGGGAAGAAAATCCAAAATTTACTCCTTGCAACAAATAGTTTTTGAGTACCTACTCTGTGTCAGGTTTTTTCTTTCCAATTCCCTCCCCGGTGGGGACCCAGCTTTTAAGGAGCCACGGTACATGTAAAGGCATGACTGGAAAACAGGAAGCATCCTGGGCTCGCTCACACTAGGCTTCCCTGCAGGGTGCCTGGGAGGGATGTGTGCTGAAGGAGGGGCTGGAGTGGAAGGGGGTGAGGGAAGGCTTCTTGAAGGAGGTAGATTGAAAGTCAGTGTCAAGTAGAAAGGGGAGAAACCATTTACAGTGGCTAGGATGGAATTTACATTTGATCCAAAGGAATTATAATAAGGAGTTGTGTGGGCTCCAGAGTTATTCAGAGCACTTCTCTTTCCCTCTCACTTGGAGCCATCACTTCATAAGTGGTGTTGAGAGAGCTTTGGAGGCTGCAGTATTTGATAGGCTGTCAGTTGTGGCTTGGTCGTCAGGAGGCCAGTGTCTGACTGTCAGCCCATAATCTCCTTCCCTCCTCATCTGGGTCTATGGCAGGTGACCCAGCATCCCCGGAAGCTGTTTCTGCTTCTCACTGGAAGCCGTTAGCAGTCCCAGCCCTCATTCCTCTGTGTTTCTCTCCACAGATAGACTTCACTGCTGACCAGATCGAAGGTGAGTACTAATAACTCCAACACCCCCTCCACACCCTCTCTGTTGTGACTCCTGGGGATGGGGTTGTCATGATCACCATAATAGTAATCATCAGTGTCACTGTCATCACCATCATCGCTATTGTCACCATCACCACCACCACCATCATCATCACCATCATTTCATCACCATCATCACTATCGTCACCATCACCACCATCACCATCACCACCACCACCATCATCATCACCACTAGCATCACCATCATCACCACCATCACCATCACCATCATTTCATCACCATCATCACTATCGTCACCATCACCACCATCACCATCATCACCACCATCACCATCACCACCACCACCATCATCACCACTAGCATCACCATCATCACCACCACCACCAACATCATCACCACTAGCATCACCATCATCACCACCATCACCATCATTTCATCACCATCATCACTATTGTCACCATCACCACCATCACCACCACCACCATCATCACCACTAGCATCACCATCATCACCACCACCACCATCATCATCACCACCACCATCACCATCATCACCACCATCACCATCACCATCATTTCATCACCATCATCAGTGCAAACCTGTATTTGAGTCAGGGTACACAAAGGCATGACGGGAAACAGTTATGCAAAATAGCAAGTATAGGGAATTCCCTGGTGGCCTCATGGTTAGGATTCTGGGCTTTCACTGTCAGGGTTCAATCCCTTGTCAGGGAACTGAGATCCCCAGTGCGGCCAAAAAAACAATCCAAAAAACAAACAAAAATGCCACCACAAACAAACAAACAAAAACAAAACAGCACGTATGGGTTTGCTCTTTTTTGACTGTTCTTACTTAAGCACTTTATATGCGTTAATTTATTTAATTCTTACCACAACCCTATGAGGTAGGGACTATCACCACCCCACTTTACAGGTGATAAAACCGAGGCACAAAGAGGTTGGATGGTCTGCTCAGTCTCACACAGATAGTTGGTGGTAGAGCCAGGATTCCAACTAAGGCAATCTGATTCCAGACTTGAGTTCTGAACAGCTCTGCCAGACAGCCTGGAACATAACAGATGCATAGCAAAAAAAGTTTTTTTTTCTTTTCTCTACACTAAAATCCAAGATATTTAAAAGCCATCATTTCTGTTCCTGTTATTGAAAAGCCCTCCTTAGGCTACCAGCTCTCTCCCTCTGCATCATGAAGTCTGCCAAGACGCTCAACCCCCTAATGGTGGCACCCCAGCGGTGTCTTGGGGGGGACCCTAGTCCACCTGTGGTCTCCATCAACTCTTCTCTATCTTTGATGAAGACAATTTGTTTTCTCAATGTTATATAAATATTATTAAGTGTAGCTTCTAGGCAAGTCCCTCAGCCCTTCTTTTGTAGGATTCTGGTGTTTTGAGAACGAAATGTTTCATCATGTGATGTCTACTTTAGAGCCTCACCCTCACTGCAATTTATCCCTCTGTTTCCCCCATCAAATCACTCTTGGACAGAAAATCATATGAACTGGAAGGGACCTTGATTTTAAGCACTGGCTATGTTTGAAAAATTAAACTAACACAAGCACGTGATGAAAATTAGTATACTACTTAAAAATAAGTAATGAAAATAAAAATATTTTCCCCTCGCTTTCCTTTCATGCTGATCTGCTCTCCCCAAAACAATCATTGTTAACAGGTCTATGTATCCCTTGATAAAAATATATCATGTTATACCAGTACATATGTAAGTATGTGTAAAGTTTACACAGATTGAGTCCTAGGGTACATACTGTCCTGCATCTTTCATTTAATATGCATTTGGGTTCAACAATATATAACACAGTATATATTATTTAATAATCTATTTAAATGTTTTTTTATATTTAACACAAAAACAGTTCTACCTCATTCTTTTAAAACATTGTATAGATTCTCACATGTTGATACACTTTTTAATCCAATTAGTTCATATTACTAGACCTTCAGATTATCCCCAGCTGGGGGAAAAATCATTATGCTTTCCCCAGGAGACTTTCCTAGCAATGAGTCAAAGTATATGTGCATTTTATTTTTTTTATTCTTAAAAATTAATTAATTAGGCTGCCTTGGGTCTCTGGGGCACACATAGTCTTCACCATGTGATGCAGGAGCTTATGTGACAGCTCACAGACTCTCTAGCTGTGGAGAGTCGGCTTAGCTGCTCCTTCGCATATGGGATCTTGGGGCTTCCCAGATGGCGCTAGTGGTAAAGAACTCGCCTGCCAACGCGAGAGACATAAGAGACGCTGGTTGGATCCCTGGGTCGGGAAGATTCCCCCGGAGAAGGAAATGGCAACTCACTCCAGTATTCTTGCCTGGAGAATCCTGTGGACAGGGAAGCCTGGTGGGCTACAGTTCACAGGGTCGCAGAGTCGGACACGACTGAGTGACTAAGCACACACATATGGGATCTTAGTTTCCTGACAGGGATGGAACCGGCATCCTGCATTGCAAGGCAGATTCTTAACCACTGGACCACCAGGGAGGTGTCAAGTCTATGTGCATTTAAAATTGTAATAGTTATTGTCAAGTTTCCCCTCCCAAAAAGCCAGTTACTCACAAAAGGGGCGTGATGATGGCAGATGCATTTTGAATCTAGTGAACTAAATCTGACTCCATTTTTGTATTATTCTGTTGACAATCACTTTCTGTCAATAGTCTGGAGTGCTGTGAAATTCTTAAAATTAATTTTAATGCATTTTAGTTACATATTATGGACTTCCCAGGTGGCTCAGTGGTAAAGAATCTGCTTGCCAATGTAGGAGACGCGGGTTCGATCCCTGGGTCAGGAAGATCCCCTGGAAATGGAAATGGCATCCCACTCCAGTATTCTTGCCCGGGAAATCCCATGAACAGAGGAGCCTGGCAGGCTACAGTCCATGGGGTTGCAAAAGAGTCAGAAATTACTTCGTGACTAAAGAGTAACAGCAAGCTAAATTTATACTCATTGTAAATACAAACACAGTGATATGCAGGAAGACTAGAAAATCAGTGATAAACATTTTTCATTTCCCAAGTGAGAATCCTGGTCAAAGCCAACTGGGACAGCTAGCTGCCTCTTTTCTCCGTGAAGATTTTCAGGGCTGGGGCTTAGCTGATTCCAGGCTTTCATCCCTCTGACTTCAAAGGCATTGTTCCTTAGGTTGGATTAGAATTGTTTCTGTTTTGATCTTGCTCCCATCTCTTCCTTTGCTCCTTGGTCAAGCTGAAGATGATTTTCTTCTGTTTTGCTGGAAGAAGCTGAAGATGATTTTCTTCTGTTTTGCTGGAAGAACACTATTTGGAACCAGGAGACTTGGCTATTAGCCCTAAATCTGCCACTGGTGACCCTGAGACTTAGGGCAAGTCACTTCTTTAAACCTGAATTTTCTCTTCTGCAAAGTGAAGGTATTCGATTCTCTCCAATTCAGAAATTCTGTGATTCTTTTGAGCGTTCTCTAGATAACCTCCATCTATTTGAGATAGTCATCAAATCCTTTCTTAGCTTTGTAATCTCCGGGTGATATAACCCCAAATTCTTTTATGTTTTTTTTTTTTTCTCATAGGAGCTAGTTTCTAACTCCTGACTTCCTTCTCTGGTCTCTCTCCAGATTTCCATATCCCTTTGGAAAGGTATCAGCATTGCTCATTGCTCTAGCAGGCAGCTCGCTACTATAGAACTTTGAGAAAAAGTTTCTTCAGAGACCATGAATGTCATCTCTCATATACGTTGAGATCACTGGGCTAGTTTTCCCCCTAGTTGCCATCCTAGACTTCAGTGTTGGGTTTTTATGTGTGCGCCAGCCTTCCCAGCAGGCAGGAACATTCACTGGGACAACAGGCCACTTCCTCCTCCTCTCTCCTCACTTGTTTTCCCTAATAGTTGGCTGGAAGTCACATCTGCAGTGGCCTATAAATGAGGATAGTAATATCTATAGTATAAAGTTTTTGTAAATATAGATGGGGTAATTCATGCAAAGTTATCAACTCAGAGGCTGGCCCATGACAAGTGCTCAAACCATAGGTCATCATTCTTATTCTTGTTCAATCTTCCTGTTAAACATCATTCTTTTATGTGGAGACTGCATCTTTAAGTTTGCCCTCGCTCTTCTGAATGAGTTAGGAGATCCAAAAGCCTGAGTGCAGATTCAACTACTGTATTTATCGGACAATGAATTTGTGCCAGAAGCCATGCTAATAGCTTTACATGTTAAGAATTTAATTCTTCTAACAAAGCTGTGAGGTTGGTGCTATTCCTTTTGACAGAGGAGGAAACCAAGGTTCAGTGAGGTTATGTGGCTTGGCTAAGATCACAAAGTTAAGTGTTAAAATTGGGATTAAAGTCAGTGAGAGATTACTAACAACAGTATTGTTGGGGAAATGACAGAGTTAAGATTTTTTTACATGCGCTATTGTATTTTATTTGAATGTAATTTAAGGATCCTATGAGGTAGGTGCCATTTATAAAAGAAGAGGTTTATAGAGGTTAAATATTTACTTGCCCAAGGTCACATAGCTAGTAAGCAATGGAAATGGAATTTGAGCTCAATTATTTAGTAATTTGAAAGACATGCGGTTTTATCTCTTTGAAATTCATACAAAGCCTAATAAAGAGCTGCAGGTAAACATCTTGGGGAACCTGTTTTGATCTGTGGAATGATTTGTAAATAATCCATATGCGGCCTCTAAGGAAGTAAGTGTTTCTAAAGTACTTAGGATTAAAAGCAGCTTTTCTCCTAAGTAGTTCACACATTCTTCTCAGGTTTATATTGTTAATCCACTTTGTAAACCGCTTCTTCATGGGTAGCACAAGGGTACTTCAATGCCATACCCAGTCCAAATTGTCCCCGGTAATGAGCTGGTTGAACCCAAATTGATGAGGAATTAGGTTGTTTGCAAAGGGCCCAGGAGTGCCTTCATTCAGCCTGGTGCCCTGGACTCCTGTACTGGTATCTTCTGGGAGTCTGGCTTCAGAACTAGAAATATAATAATAACCACTTGCCTGCTTCCCTGGTGGCACTGGTGGTAAAGAATCCATCTGCCAATGCAGGAGATGCAAGAGACGTGGGTTTGATCCCTGGATTGGGAAGATCCCCCAGAGAAGGGCATGGCAACCCACTCCAGTATTCTTGACTGGGAAATCCCATAGACAGAGGAGACTGTCCATGGGGTTGCAAAGAATTGAATGTGATTGACCCCACACGCACGTGTGCACACACACACATACACAGTTAGCTAAGTCACTTACCACGTGCTAGACACCATGCTTGGGGGGCTTTGTCATCCCCCCCGCAACCCCAACAGGTGCACACTGTCATTCCACCTTAGAGCTGAGAGACAGAGGGCCCACGGAAGTTGGGAGTTTGCCCGAGGCCACCTGTGGGTCAGTGGCAGAGCTGGGGTGGGTTGACTATCCAACCTTGCCACCTTGTCCGGCCTGAGAGCTCCCTTTCAGCCTGGGACAGGCATTACTGTTATTGGCTGACTTCTGAACGGGTCTTATCCCTTTGCAAAGTGGCTCCACACACTGCTCCCTCCTTTGGCACTCAACTGGGAGGGTCAGGTGAGGACTGACTCTTGGTGTGTTTGCTTAAGGAAACTGAGACCCAGCCCAGCTTATTCCACATTGGTTGGCAGAGCCAGGAGGGGAACCCAGGAGTCCTGACTCCTGATCCAGTGCTCTTTTTACTTCCCTGCTTTTTTTTCACTGTCAGGCACCTCACCTGCAGAGGGAAAGATGAGTGGATGGGAAGGGTAGAGGAGGGGAGACGTCAAATGATGTGACAAGTGGTTCCTGGAAGAGATCCCAGGCCCAATGCTGGAACAGGTCATGGGGGCTCCAGGACAGTGCTTTAGTTGTCAAAGATGGGGTGGGCATGGGTTCCAGGGAGGGGCTGGCGTGCTGGCTGTAGAGAAATATTTTATCAACTCCATTGACCT
>NW_011491618.1:19078-29397 GCF_000754665.1 Bison bison bison | reverse complement strand
GAAGCTGATCAGCCCCTAGTCACTGCCTTCGCTTGGCCCCAGGGGGCTGCAGTCAGTCTTTTCTCTGCAGAGTTCAAAGAGGCCTTTTCGTTGTTTGACCGGACCCCGACCGGAGAGCTGAAGATCGCCTATGGGCAGTGTGGGGACGTGCTGCGAGCCCTGGGCCAGAACCCCACCAATGCCGAGGTGCTGCGTGTCCTGGGCAAGCCCAAGCCGGAAGGTCAGCCTCCCCTCTCCACCCCTGGGGCTCTCTCCCTTCAAGACCAACATGCTCTCCTCAGGTTACCTGCCTCCCATTGCTAGAATGACCCGGAAACATCTGGCCCTTGGTCAGTCCTCAAAAGAGTGTGACCTGGGCTTGTTCTCATGTTCTCTGTGAGAGTGGGAGCTCCTGGGGAGCAGGCGTGACTTTCTGCTGCTTCAGGGCACCTGGGACATGAGGCGGGGGGGGCTGGGAGGGAAATTGGGAACTGACCACCGCCCCCGCCTCCACCAGAAATTGTGGGTGAGGTGTTACAGCACTGAGATGTCCCGTGACCACCATGAGTTGTATCACAGATAATGTGTTTCTGATAATACGGCACTGAGATTGCAAATTATTCATTTAATATAAATTAGAGCAGACTCCGGCTCAGCTCTATAATGATGCCTGTTTCACTGGTTTGCATTAGATAGGTTTTAGTGAATGAGGGTTTAGAAAGTGGTACAAGGGGTCCCATTTGTGAATGTCATCTGTCACTGTGGCAGTCAGGCTAACAGCTGCCCTAACACATGAGTCCTTCTGAGGGGCCGGGGCTGGGCAGAACTGGGCAGGAGCCCTTAGCCAGGGTGGATCGTTTCTAGAGATTTCCTGGGCCCTATATTGGGGCCTTCCTGCCCTCTTGCTTGGTTCTGGGTCCTTCCCTTCCTACTCTTGCTGTGGAAGAAAAGGTGAAGGATGTGGGTCAGAAAGGACCAGAGGACCAGGAGCCTGCCTGTGTCAGCAGAGCTTCTCAGAGGGCAAAAGATATTTGGGTCTTTCCATTGTGGGAGGTTTCTGGGTTATAAAAGAAAGCAATGTCAGCCTTGGGATACTTAAAAATGGTTTTACCTCTATGAAAGTATTGTTTTTTTTAACTTTGGTAAATATTCAAGAGTTTTTATTCCAGGTTTCTCATCTTTTTCCTATTGTTCAGTAGGAATTCTTTAAATAATTATTGCAATCTGTAGTTTAATAACAGAAATTGTCTTTTGCCAATTTCTTTTTGCAGTTTATAGCTTGTCAAAAACACAAAAGTAAATTAAAACTTTTAACACACCACAATGTGGGAGACAGGTGCTAGTCATTATTGATTCAGACTTGCTCCAGGCGGTGGGGACTAGTGAGGGGACCCAAATTTGGAGTTGTGCAAAGTTTTCTTTTTGCAGTCTTGTCGGTTTACCCTTGAGACTGGGAGTATCCGAAGTCTAAGTTGTGAATGTGAGAATGTGAGAACTTGGGGCTGCTCACCTCCCTGCCCCACTGGCCGCATGGAGTTCAGAGGTCAGGGTGGAGTCACAGGTCCCGGGTCCTTTCACTGAGAAGAGTGCCCAGAGCCAGCTCTTGCCGGGCTCCTGGGGCTTTGTGCCCTCCAGGATTCCTGACTGGGGGCCCCACCCAGAAGTGACGGCAGCCGAGCTCTGGGCTAGCCTGGCAGAGCCGGCCGGATGAGACCCCTCCCGAGCCTCTGGTCCCCTCAAGCTCACGTCGAATTCCTTTCCTTCCCGGTCCCTGCCGGAAGAGATGAATTCCAAGATGCTGGACTTTGAGACCTTCCTGCCCATCCTGCAGCACATCTCCCGAAACAAGGAGCAGGGCACCTACGAGGACTTCGTGGAGGGGCTGCGTGTATTCGACAAGGAGAGCAATGGCACGGTCATGGGCGCTGAGCTTCGCCACGTCCTTGCCACCCTGGGTACGTATGCCCGCCAGGCAGGGGCAGAGCCCAAGGGAGAGGAACAGAAGAAGCATGGTGTATGTTGGGGTGACGTGGGGCTCCCTGCATCCTGAGTCTCATGTTCTGGTCCAAGCCCGTCTCCCTGGGTTCTGTAGGTACCATCGTCCCCAACTGGGTTTGCTCAGCAGGGTTGGAAGGAGAGGAGAGCAGGCTGGCATTGCAGGGTGAGGCCTGAAAGGTGGGACCCAGGGCCCCTGTCCTTGTCTTTGCCTCTGTCACTAGGGCCTTGGTCTGCTCACCCACTGGTGGCTGTAGGCAGAGGGAGAGACCTTGGGGGCTAGGAAGGGTCTTAAGACCTTGACTCCACCTTTCAGAGCCTTGGGGGTGGTTTGGTTTGACCACTTCCTTGATCCAGGAAGTCCTGGGCCATCAGACTCAAGGGGGTGTTTGGGTTTGGCCGGTCCTCCTTTGCCCATCTGTCATTAAGTGCCCACTGTCTCCCACCCCAGGGGAGAAGATGAGTGAGGCTGAAGTGGAGCAGCTGTTAGCAGGTCAGGAGGATGCCAATGGCTGCATCAATTACGAAGGTACCAGCTCATTTCGCACTTCCTCAGGCAGCCAGGGATGGGGTGGGGTGGGTACAGTTCCGGCCAGGAGAGGCTGCAGGACAGAACAGATGCAGGAGTGCCCCACGGTCTTTGGTGAGCTCCCAGTGGATATTGCTCTTTTCCCTCCTGGGAGTGAACATCACTGCATAATGGAAGGAGCGTGGATTTTGGAGATAGCTCTGTGATATACCAGCTGGGTGATCTTAAGCAAGTCGCTTACCTCCTCTTAACATTGGTTTTCTCATCTGAGCAACGGGGTGATGCTGGCCCCTTTCCCAGGGTTGCAGGGATTGGCAGAGATAATGTAGCTCATTTCATCCATGTCTGGTATCAGCACAGAGAGGGCACACAGAGCAGCGGTTAGTTCCCTTCCTTTCTTCCACCTTCTCCCCATCAATCCCAAACATGAAACGAAATCATAGTCTGAAGAAAGGGTGGTGGGAAGGTTTGCAGTCTGGTGGTATAAAGCAGGAGGGGTTTAAGGGGCCGAGAGGGGCCATGTGATGTGGCTGTTTTCCGTCTTCTTTTCCAGCCTTTGTCAAGCACATCATGTCTGGGTGAAGCAGACCCCTCCAGGGTGAGTGCAGCCCACCCCCCCGGGGGGTGCCCAGAGCCACACCACATGCCCTAGAGCTCTTCTCTTCCGGCTTCACCCCCTCGAGGACACTGCAGAAGACAGAGAGCAGTCCGGCCCCACCCATCGCCCCTGCATTCTTAGTGCTCCCGTCACCTCCCCTTCATCCCTTCCTGCCCTGCCCCTGCCCTCCTTGGTCTTTGCCCCCAATCTGGACCCACCAGTCACCCCCTCCTGCCTCTTCCGGGGTCTCTCAAGGCCAGACGAATCGCTCAGGTGGGGCTTCCTCTGTGGGCTTCTGGCTGTGAGGAGCCAGGTTGCAGGTGGAAGAGAATGTCCTGGGCCTAGGGCCTTGACCCTGATCCTCTTCACCCCCTTCCCTGAGCCCCTACGGCCTTGGTGCCGGCTGGTGGAGGTGGGGTCATCATCAGGAGCTGGGGTGTGGAGGGGGAAGTAGAACCCTTTCCGTCTCACGCTCTCTTTCAGGTGCCTGGCCCGGGGCCTTAGCCCAGGTGAGTTACCAAGAGGCCCAGAGTGACTGAGCTGGAGCTGGAGTCCTGGACTTTCCACTGCATGGCAGCCCTGGGGACTTCAAGGGCCCACAGTCCTCCCCATAAATAAACAGCTTCAGCAAGGCTGGGCTGAGGTCCCAACCAGCCTCTGAGTTGTTTTTTAAAGCCAATTAATTTGTTGAGTTGGGTTTTTGTGAGTGTGTGTGTGATAATGTCACCTGAGGCCTCATGCATATTCCTCAGAAGAATGAGCAATATCTGGGAGCTGGGGGACATGGGCCGGGGCCCAGGGAGCTAGAAACAGGAGGGTCACACCGTGAGCAGAGAGTTTTGGAAGGGTCTTCAGTCTGAGGAGCTGTTATCAGGAGGAGCTTCATTTCCTTCCAAGGCTCATTCTCTACCTTAGGTCTGTCCGGGTGACAAGCAGAAAGAGGGCCACTAGGAGCCCTGGGGATACCAAGGGATCCTCAAATGGTCCTTGCTCCCTCCTCTTCTTTTAAAAAAAAATTGTGGTAAAATGTGCATAACATAATGGGACTTCCCTAGTGGCTCAGATGGTAAAGAATCTGCCTGCAATAGAGAAGACCCGGATTCAATCCCTGGGTTGGGAAGATCCCCTGGAGAAGGAAATGGCAACCCACTCCAGTATTCTTGCAGCACATAATATACAATTTTCCATCTTAACAGTTTTTAAGTGTTCAGTTCCGCAGTGTTAAGTGTGTTCACATTGGTGTGTAGCAAGTCTCCAGAACTTTTTCATCTTTAAAACTGAAACTCTATATCCATTAAACAATAAATCCCCATTTCTCCCTCTCTCCAATCCCTGGCGACCACCATTCTACTTCCTGGATCTATGAATTTGACTACTCTAGACAGCTCATATGAGTGGAGTCATAGTGTATTTGTCTTTTTGTGACTGGTTTATTTCACTTCACGTAATGTCTTCAAGGTTCATTTGTGTTGTAGTGTGAGAATTCCCTTCTTTTTTAAGGAGGAATAGTGTTCCATTGTATGTGTGCAGGTACCACATTTTGTTTATGGTTCTTGTAACTTTTGATCACGCCACATGGCATACGGGATCCTGGTTCCCTGACTGGGGATGTAACTTGCACCTGTCCCCTGCATTGGAAACTCAGAGTCTTAATCATTGGGCCACCAGGGAAGTCCCAGTCCTTGTATCTTCATATGGGCCCCTTAGGTGTCTCTTCCCCTGAGAGCAAGGCCCCTGATGCCTGTGGGCATCTCACTGACTCCCTGGCCACATCCAGGACTCCATACAGGACTCTGCATCAGGGAGAGCATCAAGGCTTCAGAGGGAGCACAGACCTCAGGCTGGGCAGGCAGGGGTGTGGCGGGAGGCAGCTGGGAAAAGGAGAGACAAGAAACCAGAGACTGAGAAGGGGACAGACCAGGTCATGAAATGAGAGACACACATACGAGCAGAACCCCCTGGATGGGGGTCCCCACATCCCTGAGAGCCCCCAAGGTGGATTAGACCCTCCTCCTCTCACAGCCTTTCTGCTGCCCTCTCACGGCATCCAGCTGCAGAACTTTGTGAAACACCCTTTATAAGTCCAGCCAAGGCTGAGAGTCCATGAGCCCAAAAGGGAAGTTGTCACGGGAAGCTGAGAACCATGAGCCCAAACTCAGCCTCCTCAGAATTTAAAGTCTGGTTGGGAAGATGAGACCAAGGCCCATGTGTATCTTTTCTTCTGTGAGGAAGGGGCTCCAGTGATGGGAGAGACCTGTTGAATCATAAAACTTGAGATCTTTATGTGGTTGTGATAGGGGTCATTGACTCCAGCGGTTTTCAAACGTGGTTGTAGCTCCATAGCCTTTTAAAAAATTGTTTATTTATTTACTTGGCTGTGCTGGGTCGTAGTTGTGGCTATTACCATTCATGGGCTCTTAGCTGAGGCATATAGGATCTAGTTCTCAGACCAGGGATTGAACCCGGGCCCCTTACATTGGGAGCAGAGTCTTAAACCACTGAACCAGCAGGGAAGTCTTGGCTCCATAGCCTTTTACTCAAACTAAATTCTGTGCAGAAGCCAATGCATGAACCGAATGGAGCAGAGATTCTCCAGCTGAGGAGTGAGGGATGGATGCCTGTGTCTTGAGTCTCTACCTGGGCTCCTTAGGGCACAACCAGAAGACCACTGACTGAGTCAGACCTGCTAATTGTAAAAGTAAGGCAATGGCTCCTTAGGAGAGACTTGACTCCACCCAAGGTCACAGCTAATGACCCATGAACCCAGGTCCCCAGAATCCCCAATTTTCCCATTTTTCGACACACATCAATCGGCCTTTGAAATTTTTTTCAAGTTAGGCTCTTGGGAGCTTCTCTCTTGTATTATCCCTACCATTCTGCTTGATCGTTTTGGGCCTTGCTTATTTCTCCTTTTAATTTTTATTTATTTTATTGCCGGATAATCTCAGATTCCCAATCAGGGATTGAACCCAGGCCATGGCAGTGAAAGCCTGGAATCCTAGCCACTAGGCCACCAGGGAACACCCCATTATTTCTCCTTTTTAATTAATTAATTAATTAAGATTTTTATGTGGATCATTTAAAAAATCTTTATTGAATTTGTTACAATACTGCTTCTGTTTTATGTTTTGGCTTTTTGGCCATGAGACATGTGGGATTTTAGCTCTCCAACCAGGGATCAAACCCACATGCCCTACATTAGAAGGTGAAGTCTTAACCACTGGACTGCCAGGGAAGTCCCTATTTCTCCTTTTTAAGAGTCACTCTCCCCAACTTGAAATGCCAGCATTCCTCCTCAGTCGGGTTGGGGCCTTGTCGGGTTTTCCTCACTCCCTTTTCCTTTCTTCCCTCCCACCTTCCCTCCCTCCCTTTTTTTCTCCATGAAGTATTTATTGTCCGCTGTAAACATTTAGGAGGAATTGGGGCCAAGCTCCCAATGATTAAAAACTGAAAGTGTTTTCCCCTCCAAAGTCAATTACCGTGCAGTTAAGCAAGGATGTAAGCATCCAGGGACTAACCACAGAATGACCACCACACAGAACAACACCAGCAGGACAACTTCTGCCGTGTCACACACACTGTGATTTCCAAGGGCCCTGCACCAAGAGGAAGCGACATGTGACTGGGATGATCTTTCTTAATGGGCTTTAAGTGAGACCTTAGTGGAAAAGATGACACAAGGCTGGTACTCAGGTTCAGGGAGGAAAAGGGCAGGAAAGGGGGTCACAGACTTATCTGACAGACACTTACTGAGTGCCGGCTGTGTGTATGGCACTGGCTTGGGCCTTGAGGATACACTTAACTGGGCAGACACAGAGCTCCTGCCCTCATGGAGCTTACAATCCAGTGGGAAGACAGACATTAAATGGTTGTGATCATGTGACAGATAACAGCCAACACTTATTGAATGCAATATCAGTTATGATTATCTTTGGCTGTGGGTTACGGAGACTAAAAGACAGTGGCTTAAAAGACACAAAAAGTACATTTTCCCCTCCCACTGAAGGGTTGGCTGTCCAGCCGTTCTGCACAAAGTCCTCGGACCCAGACTCCTTTTATCTTGTGACATTGCACTGTGATCTCTACTCACAGTCCTGATGGCTGTTCTGGATCAGCCACCTCGGCTCCTGAGGGATTAGTTCTGGAAGCATTTCCTACTTGGTGAACCTCCTCAGGAACTGGTATGGCTCACTGGGCTCCTTATGGTATTCAGCTTACTCATTTGAAGACACAAGAACCCTTGTGCTCCTAGTCATCTTTTCCCTGCCCTAGCCTCCTCCTCAGCTTTTTTGGTGGCTCAGATGGTAAAGGATCCACCTGCAATGCAGGAGACCCAGGTTCAATCCCTGGATTGGGAAGATCCTTGGTGAAAGGAATGGCGATCCACTCCAGTATTCTTGCCTGGAGAATCTCGTGGGAGAGCCTAGCAGGCTGTAGTCCATGGGTTCGCATGACTAAGCACACACACACAGCTTCCTCCTGGCCAGCCCATCAGTAAGGCTCAACACTCATCCCATCTGGGAAGACATATGGGTAAAACTGACCCATCTGCAAGATTTTCTTTGAATGGACTGACTTCCAATACTTCAAACCGGGACTCAGACCATGTCTTGGTCTGCTTGGGTTGCTAGGACAAAACACTACAGACTGAGTGGCTTCAATAACAGACATTGATTTCTCACGGATTTGGAGACTTGGAGTCTGAAATCAAAGTGCAAGCATGATTGCGTTCTGGTAAGGCCTCTTTCTGGCTTCCAGGTGGCTAATTTCCTGCTGAATCCTAACGGAGAGAAAAAAGGGGAGAGGGAAAGAGAGCAAGCAAGCAAGCGAGTCAGCTGCTGCTGCTGCTAAGACGGCAGCCCACCAGGCTCCCCCGTCCCTGGGATTCTCCAGGCAAGAACACTGGAGTGGGCTGCCATTTCCTTCTCCAGTGCATGAAAGTGAAAAGTGAAAGTGAATTTGCTCAGTCGTGTCCGACTCCTAGCAACCCCATGGACTGCAGCCCACCAGGCTCCTCCGTCCATGGGATTTTCCAGGCAAGAGTATTGGAGTGGGGTGCCATTGCCTTCTCCCAGAGAGAGTCAGAGAGACAGACTAATCCCCTTATGAGGGCTCCACTCTCATGACTTCACCAAAACATAATTGCCAAAGGTTTTTACCTCCAAGTACCATCACACTGGAGACTAGGGGCTTTACCATATGAATTTTGGGGACACAATTCAGTCCCACGTCAGACCATGTAACTTACAGGAACAGGACTGCGCCCCCTGTGGTTCCTTCTCTCACCCTGCAGGCTGGCTGACCGTGGACTTGAGAGGGGGGCACCCCAGGAGGATGAATAAGGGTGGGCGGAGGAAGGAAGGGGTGTCCCAGCTCTTGGGTGGATTGAAGGAAGGCTCCAGCCTGGAGCTAGACGTGGCACCATCCTGACAGGGTGATGGCAAGTGATGGACACGGGAAAATCGCTTTTGTGGAGCACGGAGGATGACTGAATGTACCCATAGGCTGGGCATCGTGCCTCCCAGAGATTGGTACAGGAAACACAGCCCCCAGTGCCACTACCTTCCCACCCTAAACCCTGCAGACAGATGCTGAGGAGAAAGTTTTATGCTTCAGGTCAGAGAGGTTGGGGAGTTTCCTTTAAAGTTCCCATTGCCGGAGGGAATGAGCCAAGGCAAGGGTAGGGAGGAGACTTAATGCTCTTTTCACTCAGCTGCTTTTCTCTGCAGCGTTTATTAATAGAAAAGTGCAATAATGTATTTGGCTGGTGGCGCAATACCTACATCACATCACTAGATGGCACAATTGCAGCAGCCATGCTTCCAAAGAACGCCCCAAAGTGAGAATTACAGGAAAACTGATTCCCACCCTGGGCTGGAAGGAACCCTCAGAAATCCATTAGTCCATCTCTATGTTTTAAGAAAAATGGAGGTTTTATTCATTTTCAAAGACTCACAACTATTAGTGAGCTTCCTTCAGGACCCCCTCAAAGGTTTTGCAGCAGAGAGGGGGCAGAGAGAGGACTCTGTTTTGGACACGTGGAAACCTGGCATCTAGACCAGTTTGGCTCCTAAAACACACACACACTCGGCTTCTGATCCACAGGTTGCAAAATAAGGAAGTCAGTTAGATCATCTTTAATGTCCTTTCCAGCTCTCTGATTCAGGTCATTTGGAATGCACCCAACTACTTGCTATACTCAACTCAGAATGATCTCTGTTCATTTCTAAGACAAACCATTCAATATCACGGTAATCCAAGTCTATGCCCTGACCAGTAATGCTGAAGAAGCTGAAGTTGAACAGTTCTATGAAGACCTACAAGACTTTCTAGAACTAACATCCCCAAAAGATGTCATTTTCATTATAGGGGACTGGAATGCAAAAGTAGGAAGTCAAGAAACACCTGGAGTAACAGGCAAATTTGGCCTTGGAGTACAAAATGAAGCAGGGCAAAGGCTAATAGAGTTCTGCCAAGAGAATGCACTAGTCATAGAAAACACCCTTTTCCAACAACACAAGAGAAGACTCTACACATGGAAATCACCAGATGGTCGACACCAAAATCAGATTGATTATATTCTTCGCAGCCAAAGATGGAGAAGCTCTATACAGTCAGCAAAAACAAGACCAGGAGCTCTGTGGCTCAGATCATGAACTCCTTATTGCCAAATTCAGGCTGAAATTGAAGAAAGTGGAGAAAACCACTAGACCATTCAGGTATGACCTAAATCAAATCCCTTATGACTATACAGTGGAAGAGAGAAATAGATTTAAGGGACTAGATCTGACAGACAGAGTGCCTGATGAACTATGGACAGAGGTTCGTGACATTGTACAGGAGATGGGCATCAAGACCATCCCCAAGAAAAAGAAATGCAAAAAAGCAAAATGGCTGTCTGAGGAGGCCTTACAAATAGCTGTGAAGAGAAGGGAAGCGAAAAGCAAATGAGAAAAGGAAAGATATACCCATCTGAATGCAGAGTTCCAAAGAATAGCAAGGAAAGATAAGAAAGCCTTCCTCAGTGATCAATGCAAAGAGATAGAGGAAAACAACAGAATGGGAAAGACTAGAGATCTCTTCAAGATAATTAGAGATACCAAGGGAACACTTCATGCAAAGATGTGCTCAATAAAGGACAGAAATGGGAGGGACCTAACAGAAGCAGAAGATATTAAGAAGAGGTGGCAAGAATACACAGAACTGTACAAAAAAGAT
>NW_011491618.1:17979-18508 GCF_000754665.1 Bison bison bison | reverse complement strand
CCACCTGACCTGCCTCTTGAGAAACCTGTGTGCAGGTCAGGAAGCAACAGTTAGAACTGGACATGGAACAACAGACTGGTTCCAAATAGGAAAAGGAGTACGTCAAGGCTGTATATTGTCACCCTGCTTATTTAACTTATATGCAGAGTACATCATGAAAAACTCTGGGCTGGAAGAAGCACAGGCTGGAATCAAGATTCCAGCGAGAAATATCAATAACCTCAGATATGCAGATGACACTACCCTTATGGCAGAGAGTGAAGAAGAACTAAAGAGCCTCTTTTTTTTTTCTTCTAGTAATGAAATATATTTATTAAGATATAATTAGAAGCTAATAAGCTCAGAAGTATAGTTTGCATGAAAACACATCTTCTATAGGCAGGGTTTATTACCTCCTCACTGGCTAAAAACATGAAGTTTTAGTTTTCATGGACTTTTTTCTTCCCCTTTTAGATTTCTGAGACATTAAAAAGAATTTACAGAAAGGTACAGAAGTTTCTCTTCAGATGTTTGATGAAAAACAAGAAAA
>NW_011491618.1:16092-16543 GCF_000754665.1 Bison bison bison | reverse complement strand
GGGCCAGCACTGGGTTCATTGATAAATGATAAACCCCACTGATTCTGGAAGATATCCCCCAGGTTTTGCTGATCTGTCTGAGAGGGTAGATCCACTTGAGCTGTGCTCAACAGCACAGTTTGCATATTTGAAGTATAGATAAAAAGGCTGGACTTAATTTGTTCAACACCTGCTGAAGTCAGAGTCATGTCTTGGAGAACTGAATCAGTCCCAGAAGAGATGGGTGTTAGAGTATTAGCAGCAGTAGTTAGCAGTGGCTGACCCCCTGGAGAATACACACTTGCATCAGTCCCTGCTAAAACTGGCCCATTAGAAAAGTTGGCCGAAGTAACAGATTTCAGCGCTGACATAGGGACCTGGGATAATCGACTTGAAGCTTGGTTCTGAGTTTCCCCAGTAGATGATGAGGAAGATGAAGATGAAGATGGTGACACAGAAGAGTTCTGTACAG
>NW_011491618.1:0-15324 GCF_000754665.1 Bison bison bison | reverse complement strand
AGCGGCTTTGGCTGGGCCTTGGGGCTGCCCTCGGCTCCATGCTGCAGGTATTGGTGAGGCTGCTGGTGATGGTGGTGGTGATGGTGGTTGTGGCTGTGGTTGTAGAAATAATAATGGTGATGGTGGTGCTGCTGCTGCTGCTGCTGGGGGTGATGGTGCAGATGGTGGTGGCTGTGATGGTGCTGAGACTGTGGCTGGCCGGGCTTCTCCTCCATTGAAAGCTGCTGGGACTCTCTGGCTGAGGCTGCGGGCTGCTGTACCGTCAGGATCTGAGCCTAAAGAGCCTCTTGATGAAAGTGAAAGAGAAGAGTGAAAAAGTTGGCTTGAAGCTCAACATTCAGAAAACTAAGATCATGGCATCCGGTCCCATCACTTCATGGCAAATAAATGGGGAAACAGTGAAAACAGTGGCTGACTATATTTTTCTGGGGTCCAAAATCACTGCGGATGGTGATTGCAGCCATGAAATTAAAAGATGCTTACTCCTTGGAAGGGAAGTTATGACCAACCTAGACAGCATATTAAAAAGCAGAGACATTACTTTGTCAACAAAGGTCCGTCTAGTCAAGGCTATGGTTTTTCCAGTGGTCATGTATGGATATGACAGTTGGACTATAAAGAAAGCTGAGCACTGAAGAATTGATGCTTTTGAACTGTGGTGTTGGAGAAGACTCTTGAGAGTCCCTTGGACTGCAAGGAGATCCAACCAGTCCACCCTAAAGGAAATCAGTCCTGGGTGTTCATTGGTAGCACTAATTTTGAAGCTGAAAGTCCAATACTTTGGCCACCAGATGTGAAGAGCTGACTCATTTGAAAAGACCCTGATGCTGGGAAAGATTGAAAGCAGGAGGAGAAGGGGACGACAGAGGATGAGATGGTTGGATGGCATCACCAACTCAATGGACACGGGTTTGGGTGGACTCTGGGAATTGGTGATGGACAGGGAGGCCTGGCGTTCTGCAGTTCATGGGGTCACAAAGAGTCGGACATGACTGAATGACTGAACTGAACTGAGTCCGACTCTAGATCAACTCTAGTCTTGTTTTATTTTCACCCTCACTGTGTATATGTGTTTAGGACCTGAAGTGGCAGAAAGCATTCATTCAAAGTAACTGCAGAGTCCACAGCTGCAGGTGCTTTGGAAGTCAGCTCCCAAACGGTGGTTCCAAAAGCAAAGTCACTCATAGTCTTTCACTCCACGAGTTTATACCCTACTGAAGTAAGAATGATCTACAGGTGAACAGTTATAAGACAAAAGAGAAGAAAGGACAGCAGGCAGTGTGTATCTAAGGACCCAGGGAGGGTATGGTATCATAGCACTTGGGTCTCAGGGAATGGCCAGGGAGGGCGTCATGGAGGAGGTATGGCAAGCTTGGATGGGATATAAATAGAGAAGGGCCTGGAGAGTGTGATTCCTGACAGGATGCCTTCTTTTTTTTGCCAGCTATAATCACGCGCATGTGTGCTCAGTCGCTCAGTTGTGTCAACTCTTTGCTACCCTATGGACTGTAGCCCACCAGGCTCCTCCGTCCATGGGATTCTCCAGGCAAGAATACTGGAGTGGGTTGCCATGCCCTCCTCCAGGGGATCTTCCCAACCCAGGGATCAAACCTGAGTCTTGCGTCTCCTGCATTGGCAGGCGGATTCTTTACCATGGTACCACCTGGGAATACCACAGTCTCTGCCTTTTAGGATTTGCATAAAAAGAAATAAAGAAGGATAAAGGAAGGGTGAGAAAAATAACTGGAGAATGGGGTAAGAGGCAGGGAGAAGGAAGAAAGGCTGAGAAAGGGGGGAAGGGTGAGCAGGGATCACACTGGCATGAGGTGCAGCTGTTCAGAGATGGAGAAGCAAAGTGAAAAAAATCTAAAACTAAGCTGGGAAGATACTCATTCTTTTCTCCCCTGACCTTTTAGAGTTACAGAAGCATAAGTTTTCAGGGTTAGAAGAGATCTCTAATCCAAACCCTTCCATAAAAGCCCTGTAAAAGTCATCCAGTGTTCACTTGGGTATCTACTATGATGGGAGACTTGCTACCACCCACGATAGCCCACTCCGTTTGGGAAAAACTCTAATTCATATTCTTCTTAGTAGGAATCTGACATTTACATCCCTGAAATTTCCATTCACTGGTCCTGGATTTGTCTTCCAAAGTGACCTAGAAAAGACCTTAGAACCATTCCCCGTGATAGAAGTTGGCATTTCCTCTTTCTCAGCTCGGCATCTCCCCGCTGGTGCTTGTTCCACACTGAGATTCTCAAATCTGTTTCATGTGGCCAGTTGCTGTCTAATGTGTTCTATCCTGGGGTTCAGTTCCCTCTTAGCAGTGCAGTTTGCCACTTCAGAGCTGGAAATTAATCTTCTTGACAGAAAAGATGGAACTGAGGTCAAACAGAGGTTGGTGAACTCTGCTGACGTCACTCATGTAGCCCCGAGGACTGTGACCTTTCTGTAGTTCTTGCTCAGAGCTTTAGTGTAGCAGGTTTTTGTTAATTTTGACATTACAAAGATTTCAGGGACTTCCCTGATGACCCAAGTGGTAAAGAATCCACCTGGCAGTGCAGGAGACACGGGTTCAATCCCTGGTATGGGAAAATCGCACATGCCGCAGAGCAACTATGCCGCTGGGCCACAGCTACGGAGCCAGGGCTCTAGAGCCTGGGAGCCACAACTCCTGAAGTCTGTGTGCCCCAGAGCCTGTGGAAGCCACCGCAGCGAGAAACTCATGCACTGCAACTAGAGAGTATTCCCTGCTCGGCGCAACTGGAGAAAAACACTGGCAGGAACAAAGACCCAGCAGAGCCAGACGAAGAGAATTCAGTTCACTCGGGACTTATGGCTTCTTGGCCTTGTGGCCGCAGCCCCCTGTGACAACTTTATGTTCATAATAAGCCCTCGGCTGCCCCTTCTTCCATCTATTCTGGACAAGAACCCTGGAGAATTCTCTTTCCTCAGCTCCACCAGCCTCTTCAGAGCCCCTTTCCCACCTGTTTCCTTACTGAGTTGTTCATAGTTCTCCTTTGAAGACAGTCCATTCCTCTGGTGATAGGAACAGAGATTCTGTTTTTTAAGCTGTTAATGTGACATATTTTTTCATCTTAATGACATTTATTATTTTCTAATTTTACAAGCAATACATGTTCATTTCAGACAACTAGAAATACGTAAAAAGAATAAAGTGAAAAATAACCATCACCCATAATCTCCAACCCTCAGAGAAACCACCATTAGTATTTTGATGTGTTTATTTCCAGTCTCTCTTTCTCTCTCTCTCTCTCTCTATATATATATATATATATATACAGATACAGATGTAGATAGATAGATATAGATATATATGTGTGTGTGTGTATCCAGTGTCTGTCTATCTATCATCGAGATATAATTGACTTACAACACTGTGTTAAGGAAAAGAGATTCTTTATCATAAAAGACACTTGTGAGCACATTTACACTCTCTTTCCGAGAACTTATACTTTTCATCACATTTCCAAAAAGGTCAGAGACCCAAAAAAGGCTAGGAACTGCCATTTGGGAGCCTTTGTGGGATTCGGTTTATCTTTCCTCTGAATGTTTTGATATTACATCTGCTTTGGGCAGCCTTCTTCCAGGCTACCACAAGCTCTAAAATAGCACATCTCTTTCTCTCAGGACCTGCTTCACTTCCTCCTCTCCCTCAGCCGTTCCTTGGGTCACACTTGGGTTTAGAGAGACAGTTCCACCTTTTACTTTTACTTCCTCTGTGGCCCCGCTTTTTGCTGAGTTAGCATTCCTACTACACCTCTCTGAGTCTTGCTCCAGACCCCGCTGAACCCCGGTGAGTGTCCACCACTTCCCATCCTCCCCTCCACCCCCTAGCTGGTGCCTCGGGTTCACAGGCTTATTGCGTCCCCATGGTCCCTTCGGTTCCAGTCTCCTTGATCAGGCTCTGATGGCCTCTGCTGGACTTTCTCCCTGTGTTGTGAATCTTCTTGACAGTCAACACTCACGTACCTGCTCTCCTAGCGGTTTTATTTTCCCTAGAACAGAGTCCATTGTTGAATGGAGATGATTCCCATCTCACAAATCTATGGTCCCACCCAAGACAGTGTGTGCACTTCCTAAAAATCTTCACCATTTTACACTTACATAAGTCTCATACGATGTTAGTTATTAGGGGCTGATGTGTCATTTCATAGCGAAGGGCCGTGGTCGGTGTAAGGACAGGCTGAGGAGAGCGTCCTGAGTGTCTCAGTTTGTCTTTGTGCAGGGCGAGGTTTGGGCCTGGGCATTTGAGGACTTGAAACAGTGCATCTGGCCGTGCTGGTCTCAGGGATCCCTCCGTTCCCAGCCCTTGGGCTTCAAAGGAAATTTAAAAAATGATCATGATATCCCTACCCTTTCTCCCATTCCATCCCACCCACACTTCAGCTCTCATTGCAGCCCTTCCGTGCCCTACATGTTGAGGAGCAGCCAGAGGTTAAAGATCCAGCCTTTAAAAGCTTGGTTACCAGCTGGAATGTGGAGAGTGCTCTTGTGCCGTTAGTTTCATAATTATTTATTTAATGCACTTTATTACTGGTACTGCAAGTTTTTGTTTTTAGAATTTAGTTTTTGTGATATTTTGCCAGTGTCTAGATTCTGATAACGGCAGCTAGAGTTTTGCCAGGCCTCTGAGGTTTAGAAAATTGAACAGGACCTGGTCGTTGCACTCAGAGCTGGTAGGTAAGTTAAGACGTAGTTTTGTGCCTGTGCTCAGTCGCGTCTGACTCTCTGAGGCCCTATGGACTGGAGCCTGCTAGTCTCCTCTGTCCATGGGGTTTTCCAGACAAGAATACTGGAGTGTGTAGCTAAGACATATATGGTGCACAAACAGAAAAATATCAAGTGGAAGGCAAAGGCTGTAAGATAGATACTAACCAAGAAGTGGGGGGATTTTAAAGGGAAAAACAGCATTATTTCCAGTTAGGACATCAGAGAAGGCTCTTTGGAGGAGGAGAGGCTGGCACAGAAACTGAAGAGGATGCAGGCGACTTGATGCGAGCCCTTAGAAGAGAGCCATGGTTAAGAGTGTAGTCTCAGGGTCAGGATGGGTCTACACACATGAACTGTGTGACCCTGGGCAAGGTTTTCAACCTCTCCAAGCCTCAATTTACTAGTTTATAAAATGGGGATAACAGTAGTACTGACCTCATTTGGTTATTACAAGGATCCAGTGAGTTGATCAATATAAAGCAGTTAAAACCGCATTTGTGTATGTATAACAGATTCAATTTGCTGTACACCTGAAACTAACACAGCATTGTAAATCAACTATATTCCAATAAATTAAAAAGAAAAAAAAATCTAAAAAACCCACCCAAAACAAAACAGCATTTGTAACCTAGTAAGAAGGCAGTTATTAACTCTATAGGCAGAGGGGTATTCTAGGCAGCACATACAGTTCTAGCCAAAGAAGGAAAATGAAAGAACCCTTATTCTTTTGGGAAATCCCCAAATAACAGAAACACCTGCGAAACAAGAGGGAGAGAAACAGCACTCATCAAAATTGTGGTAAAGAACCTGCCTAAGAGGTGTCTTCTGCATTGACAGATGGGTTCTTTACCATGACGCCACCTGGGAAGGCCATAATTAAGGTGGACGTGTTACTAAATTTATTTTTTTTTTTGGGAATTTGGACTTGTTAGGAGTAGTTTTGTGTGATAATCACTCTGATATTTTTTATTTGCTTTTGTTTTACAGCTTGATAAATACAATTAAAAAATTGCTACAGATGAACAGGGGAGAGACTTAGCGTCACCAGTCCATGTAGCTAATTTCACGTGCCTTTGGCAATTTACCGTGTGCTTCTCCTCCATCTTCTGCCACGCTGCAGTTAGTTTTTGAGTGTCTCTAAGAGTCTTCCCTGGTGGCTCAGAGGTTAAAGCGTCTGCCTGCAAGGCGGGAGACCCGGGTTCAATCCCTGGTTCAGGAAGATCCCCTGGAGAAGGAAATGGCAACCCACTCCAGTATTCTTGTCTGGAGAATCCCTCGGACGGAGGAGCCTGGTAGGTTACAGTCCACGGGGTTGCAAAGAGTCAGACACGACTGAGCGACTTCACTCACTATTCACTAAGAGTTCTGTCTTCCAGCCTCAAAGGACACTTCTGGTCACCTGCCTCAGTGTCCCAAATATCCATTATTATTTATTTTTTGGCCTTACCCCATAGCACACGGAATCTTAGCTCCCCAAACAAGGATTGAACCTGTGTCTCCTGCATTGGAAGCACAGAGTCTTAACCACTGGACTGCCAGGGAAGTCCCTCGGGGAAGTATTTAGTACAGTGCCTGGCAAATAATAAGCCCTTGATAATTGTTACCTTTGAAGTTGTCATCACTCTGTCATCTTACCTTAATGGATTGCTCGGTAGAGTTCTGAGGCAGTAGGAAATAAAGGTTCATTTTGTGACCTAGGCAAGAAGAAAGCTCTAGAAAACTAGGATGCTCCCAGTCTGAAGGTACTACTTCAAAATCCTTAGAGTACTTAGGGGATGGCTAGAGGGTAGGGTTTCCAAGGAAGAATCAAAGACACAGGGTCAGGAAGACAGATGAGTGGTGGTTGCAAGTAACTATCCACAGATGGGGAACATAGCCCTCAGGGTAATCATGGGTGACTGAGCTCCAGAAGGGAGGAGAAGAGAGCGAGAGAGGAGAGGGAAGGAGGAGGGGGAACCTGGGAGGGCAAGGTGCTCTCCTGCCAGGGGTCCTGGTTGGAGTGCTGTAGGTATGGGCTTTCCCCTTCCACTCCTTCCTCAGACCTTGGGGCTCCCAGGTCCTTACTGAGGGCCTTATTGGGTTGGAAGCAGCCAGAACCTTGGGGAAGTGAGGCACATTGCTGATCATACACCCAGCTCACAGTCACCCCTCTCTGTGTCATCCTTTCAGGGAAAAGCTGAATCCCAGGGGCTCTCTGTTTGGCTCAGAACTTGGTCTAACGCCCAGGTTTTTCCAGTGTAGTTGTCATATCTCGGGAGTCAGGCGGACATAGCTGGTAACTTCTTGTAATAGTTAAGACAGGAAGTGGTCAGGACCTGGAAATAGAGCAGGGCTAGGGAGTGGGAGGGTAAGGAAAAGGCTTTTTCTGGAGAAAATGTTCTGTGTGCTTTCTTGGGCAGGGAGCACAGAATTCCCAGTCTTGGCCTGGGCTGCAGGGACCCTCGGGGAAACTTCTTTATGGACCTCCTGATTTAATTTCTTCCTTTATTCCAATATGAATTTCTCGCATGAACATAGCAAGGCCCACTTGAAACATTAGAGGGTATCGGGCAACCTATAGCCCCACTTAGAGTTAGGGAGACAGTGGGGTGTAGAGTCAGAGGGACCTGCTTTTTCAGTCCCTGCTTTGTCACTTACTACCTAGGCACACTTTTTAAAAAAATAATAATTAACTAGGCTTTACTGGGTCTTAGTTGTGGTATGTGGGATCTAGTTACCTGACCAGGGATTGAACCCAGGACCCCTGCATTGGGGGTGCAGAGTCTTAGCCACTGGACCACCAGGGAAGGGCCCCTAGGTGCTTTTCAGCTAACTATCCCATTTCTCTGAGCCTCTGTTTTTTCACTTGTAAGATCAGGATTCCCATGCCTATTTTGTGCTGATTAAATAAAGTATGAAAAAATTCTTTGCATAGTATTTTGCATATAAAAATTACAAAATAAATGGGAGCTAATATAATAATAATAATAATTGTTCTATCACCCTACTTGACCTCAGTTTCTACTTCTGTAAAATAAGTTATTATGAGGATTAAGGGAGATGATCAATATTTATAGAGAAAGTGGTGTATAAAAAGAAAGATATTTATTTATTTATCAAAGACGTGCTCTCAAATTCTAGTTCTTTTCCTTGGAGGAAAATCATACTTGGGAGAAAGGGCCTGGGTCAGCAGCTTATGACAGTGAGGGGACATGGGGGTGGTGGGGAGAGGCCATTCTCTGGCTGGAGAAGACCTGGGGAGATAACACTCCCTGTTGGGAAGAACTGGGTTGAGGGATTGGGGAGTGGATTCAGGCAGATTTTGCGGGACCCAGTGACTGGGCCCTGTTTCTTGGAGTGATGGTAAGGACCTGTGGATACAGTTGACATTGGGCCTTTCTGAGTCCTCAGTTGCCCAGAAGAAGGCCTCCCAGCCTCATGGACTAGGGCTAGACTCTAGGGTTCCCCTATCCCAAAGTGATAGTTCTTAACACATGGGTCACAGACCATTTAAGAAACTAGTGAAACCTAAGGATTATGAGATGGCTGGGTGGCATCACTGACTCGGTGGACGTGAGTCTGAGTGAACTTTGGGAGTTGGTGATGGACAGGGAGGCCTGGCGTGCTGCGATTCATGGGGTCACAAAGAGTCGGACATGACTGAGGGACTGAACGGAACTGAACTGAACTGAAGGACTATTTCTGTAGAATACACAAACTTTTGGCTATCAGAGGGGGTTCACAGGTCTTTTGAAACTCATCCAAGGACTTGTGGTGAAGAAACAATGTCCCTGGCTTCAGAATAGCCCTGATGCTTTGGATGTTGGCAAGAAGAGTGGTCCATGAACTTGGGAAAATCTGAGACTTGTCCCAGCAACACTGATTATGCTAAAGATCTTCCAGGAATAGGGACAGGGACGTGACCCAGGAGCTACATCAGGGGATGGTCAGTTTGACCAGCAAGGACCCTCCCCATAGCCTGTAACATCCCTCTGCCTCAAGTAATCAGCTCACCTCAACTAGAGCCCAGGAGGCTAGTGACAAGCAGCAACAATGAAGCAGTGGGTATCTTGACTTGCAGAGACAATTTGGGGAATTCAGCATAGATGAATTGATCCTAAGGGGAAGAAATAGCTCACATTTGTTGAGGATGAGATGGCTAGGTAGCATCACCGACTCAATGCATAGGAACTTGAGCAAACTCTGGGTTAGGACTTGGCACTTTGACTGCAGTGGCCTGGGTTCAATCTCTTGCTGGGGAACTAAGATTCCACAAGCCACATGGCATAGCTGGAAAAAAGAGTCTGGAGCCCAGATGCAAGTTTGGATTCACTGAAGCAGGGCCCCAGGGAGGGTGACTGAGAATAGAAAGATACCTGAACAGGAATTTGGGACCAGAAGTCAAGCAGCGGCTCTGTTACTGGAATGAGGCATCACCCTGGCTTGGGGGTTGGATGGAGTAAGTATCTGGATTGGTCTGAGACGGGGTGTGAGCAGTCATATGATGCCTTCTTGCTCACAGAGCTTGAACCCAGGCTTGGCCAGGTGGTACTTTGTATGATGAGTTGAGATAGAAAGTCCTTGGGCTCTTACTTGTTCTTTTCAGCAGAGAAAGGTCTGGCTTATGTGAGAATGCAAGCCAAGACAGAACTTGACTGTCTTAGGCCCAATGGGGCTCAAGCTTTGGGAGGGCAGGGCAGTGCTCTTCACTGCAGCATCCTCAGTATGCTGACACACAGCAGGTGCCTAATACATGCTTGTGAATGAATGTGAAATGCCAAGGCTGAGCTCATCCCTTCACAACTCTAATAAAAATCTAGGGGTACTTTCTCATACAGCTCCCTAGAGCCCAGAAATTCCAAGTTCTACCATCTTTAAGTCAGTATGGACTCTGAAAACTCATTTCCTTTAAGCCAAAGGAACCGCTCTGTCATCCCTCTCTCTCAATGGACAGAAGAGCCTCTGCCAAATGTGTAGGAGGAGAATATTGTGAACCAATACACTTACTGCACATTCAAGACTCCCTAACTACAGAAACAAATTAAAAAAAATTATGTATTTATTTGACTGCTGTGGGATCTTTGTTGCAGCATGCAAACCCTTAGTTGTGGCATGTGGGATCTAGTTCCCTGACCAGGGATCGAACCCAGGGCCACGGCTTTGGGAGCACGGAGTCTTAGCCACTGGACCACCAGGCAAGTCCTCAGAGGAATGAATTTGCATTGAATAGACCTACAATATCTCAGCAAATAATAACAACAATAAGAACATACTTTTCTGTGTTTTTCAGATTCTATAGGCTTTCATAGCCCTGATTTCTAGAACCTCATTAACATGTGTGGGTGTTGGGAGTGGGGGTGCGGAAAAGGGCTGGGAACAGTTATTTTTTACAGATAAGAAAAATGAGTATAGGGAATTCCCTGGCGGTCCAGTGGTTAGGACTCAGTGCTTCTTGGGCTTTGGTCCATGTGGGCGTGGGTTTGATCCCTCATCAGGGAACTCAGATCCCACAAGCTGAGAAGGAAGGCCAAAAAAAGAAAAAAGAAAGAAAAATGAGTATAGAGAGGATTTGGACTGTTTTTAGATCACTTAATCGGTAAGAAGTGGGGCAAAAATGTGAACCCAGGGACCTTCTGACTCGAAGTACAAAGGGGAAATAAACATGACCTCGAGGAAAAAGATTCAGGAAATGGCCACAGAAGTGTTTCCTCCAACTTACAGTGGTGACAATGAGCAACTGGATGGAGTGGGGCTTCCCAAGGGGGCTGACTATTGACACGAGCACAGGGAAAGGGTCCCTATCTTGGTGTCAGCCTGGCCAAGGTCAATCAGGGAACCAGATAACGTGACTCCTGCATCTTAAATGGATCTTGGGGAAGATCTACCTGCCATGCATTGGATATCCCTCCATGGTCCGATCCATTGTGGAATATGGCACTTGGGAAAATCACGAATAGACACTCAGATCTCCCAACGTCACTGCTTGATTAACAATTTTTTAACATTAACCATCAAGGGCTGCTAAGAAGGTAAAAAGTAGGAAGAAATTATTTTATTTATTGAGGGTCTACTGAGTAATATAAAGATAAAAAGCTACTGTCCCTGTGCTCAAGGATCTCACTGTCTACCAGAGAGAGGCGATGGTGGGAGAGGCAGAGATGGAAAATAATCACGGAACTTCTGCTCCTGACTATGACAAAGTGACTGGTATGGAACTCACTCTCCCACAATAAACAAGAATATATTCAGGCACAATATTTGAGAAACTGCTTTAGACATGGACTATGGCTAGCAGAATTATAATCCTTGTGGGAAGGGAAACACATGAGGTGGGAGTTCTACATTTGCCGAGCTTTTTGGCCTGGGGGAGCTTTCTGGAATGCAGTGGGAGAAGGTGGAGCCTAATAAGGGCATGCTGGTCTCACTGAGGTGAAAAAACATAGATTAGAGTTCAGGGCCTCTGAGAAAGCTGTAATTTATGAAACGGCTTTTAGAGAGGGGGAAGCTGAACAGAGGGGTGCCCCCAGAAGTCCACATGGGTGATCTCTATGGTCTTTGGACAAAGGCCGAGCTGCGCAAGCACACAGTGAGACTATAAGGCTTAGCGGAGAGCAGCAGAGAGCTGAAGAGAACACTAGAGGTGGCACATGGCTTAGAGATGGAGTTTTAGCCCAGTCAGAAGGAAAAGGTCTCACTAAACAACTTGGTGATACAGCTTAGATGATACAGAATGTCCACACCTTAGGAGTAAGGACCACGTTCTACAGACACATACACACAAACACGCTCTCTAAGATTAAGGATAGAATTTGAAATGACCAACTCTCCCTGAAAAAGAATAAAACCATTCTGTCAAGATAACCTGCCAATAATTTGTCTAATAGAACTAAACTCAGTTCTCCTTGAGGGAAGACAACATAAACTCTGAAATGAATAAGTCACAATGTTCATATATTATCTAATATTACTATACATGTGAATAAGCAGGAACTTGGGACCCACCATTTTTTTAAAAGCAATAAAGGTATACAGTTCCTGAGATGAGCTAGAATTAGCAGACTGGAATTTTAGAATACTGGTTATAATCATGTTTAAGGACATAAAGGAAAATATAGACATAATTATTGAAGATATGGGGAATCTCTGCAGAGAAAGTGAAACTGTGAAAGAGAAGCATGGGAAAATTCTAGAACTTAAAACATAATGGGCTTAACAGCATAATAGAGACTGGAAAAGAAAGGGTTGGGAAACTTAAACAGAGATTACTATTTAATCAAAAAGCAAACAACTAAGTGGTTTAAAAAACCTGGAGTCTCAGTGACCTGTAGGATAGTTTATTTTAGATGATATCTAAAATATGTGTGGGCTTCTCTGGTGGCTCAGAGGTAAAGAATCTGCCTGCGATGCAGGAGGTGCAAGTTTGATCTCTGGGTCAGGATGATATCCTGGGGAAGGAAATGGCAACCCACTCCAGTCTTCTTGCCTGGGAAATCTCATGGACAGAGGAACCTGGCGGGTTACAGTCCATAGGGTTGCGAAAGAGTCGGACTCGACTTAGTGTGCAAACAACAAGAAAACGTATAATTGGAGTTTGAGAAGGTAAGGAGAGAGAATGGGCAGAAAAAATATTGGAAGACGTAATTGCTAAGGAGTTCCTATATTTGGTGAAAAATAAACCACTTACAATGTCTTCCCTGGTGGCTTAGACAGTAAAGCATCTGCCTGCAATGTGGGAGACCTGGGTTCGATCCCTGGGTCAGGAAGATCCCCTGGAGAAGGAAATGGCAACCCACCCCAGTACTCTTGCCTGGAAAATCCCATGGACAGAGGAGCCTGATAGGCTACAGTCCATGGGGCCACAAAGAGTCAGACACAGCTGAATGATATCTCTTTCTTTCTCTTTCTACATAAGGAGAAGAGGGTGGCAGAGGATGAGATGGTTGGATAGCATCACCAATTCAATGGACGTGAACTTGGGCAAATTCTGGGAGAGAGTGAGGGACAGGGAAGCCTGGCGTGCTGCAGCCCATGGGGTCACGAAGAGTCAGACATAACTTAGTGACTGAATGTAACAGCAACAAAAACCATTCAGGAGTCCACCAATCTCAAGTTGGTGAAGAAGAAAAGCACCTATTCATCTTATAATCAAACTGCTAAAAAAACTGATAAAAGAGTTAACTTAAAAGCAGCTAGAAACAAATCTGAGACAATCTGGGCAACAAAATAAGTTATGATAGTTTTGAGTTATAATTCATAGAATAAAATAAATACCCACAAATTCACACTGAATTTTAAAAATGAGAGAGAAGAGAACAGGTCTTCCTTACTGTGGAATACTAATTAACAGCTATAGAAGGAAAAATGGAAATAAAAAAATCACTATTAACCAATATCACACTAACTAATTGCAATCAAGAACTATTGATGGATGCTGAAGTTAGTGGATGAAAGTAGGAAGAGAAACAGGATATTTGCATAAAATTGAAGTATCTTCCCAGAAAATATTGATTACTTACAAAGAGCAAAATCGTTATTTTATAGTGAAGAAACCTGGCAGACATCACCTTCACTATGTGATCAAAGTTAACATCGTAAGCAATAAGATTCATTGTTATGTCAAACACAACTTAATGACTGAACACCTGCCTCCCCCACACACATGCCTACACACACACCGCCTGGTATAAGGTAATGACAAAGCACACACTTTTTGTGATATTCTTGCTTAGAAGCTTCAATACACTCATGAGAAAACACCAGACAAACCCAGAGTGAGGGCCGTCCTACACCATGTAGGACTTCTACATGTTGGGCATGTAGAAGTCATGCCCAACTCCTCGTGACCCTGTGGACTGTAGCCCACCAGGCTCCTCTGTCCAAGTGATGCTCCAGGCAAGAATACTACACCATAACTGGCCTAATAATTGACACAAAACTGTCAAGGTGATGAAAGAAAAGAAAGACTGAGAAAAGGTCATAGATTGAAGGAGACTAAGGAAACATGGTAACAATACAATATGGGATCCTGGATTGGATCTTAGAAAAAGGACATTAGTGGAATATTGGCAAAATTCAAATATTGTGTCTAGATTAGTTAATAGTATCATACTGAGCTTCCTGTACAGTTCTTCTGTGTATTCTTCCCACCTCTTCTTAATATCTTCTGCTTCTGTTAGGTCCATACCATTTCTGTCCTTTATTGAGCCCATCTTTGCATGAAATGTTCCCTTGGTATCTCTGATTTTCTTGAAGAGATCTCTAGTCTTTCTCATTCTGTTGTTTTCCTCTATTTGCATTGATCGCTGAGGAAGGCTTTTTTCTCTATTCTTGCTATTCTTTGGAACTCTGCATTCAGATGCTTATATCTTTATTTTTCTCCTTTGCTTTTCGCTTCTCTTCCTTTCACAGCTATTTGTAAGGCCTCCTCAGACAGCCATTTTGCTTTTTTGCATTTCTTTTCCATGGGGACGGTCTTGATCTCTGTCTCCTGTACAATGTCACAAACCTCCATCCAAGGTTCATCAGGTACTCTGTCTATCAGATCTAGGCCCTTAAATCTACTTCTCACTTCCACTGTATAATCATAAGGGATTTGATTTAGGTCATACCTGAATGGTCTAGTGGTTTTCCCCACTTTCTTCAATTTAAGTCTGAATTTGGCAATAAGGAGTTCATGTATGGATGTGAGAGTTGGACTGTGAAGAAAGCTGAGCGCCGAAGAATTGATGCTTTTGAACTGTTGTGTTAGAGGAGATTCTTGAGAGTCCCTTGGATTGCAAAGAGATCCAACTAGTCCATCCTAAAGGAGATTGGTCCTGGGTGTTCATTGGAAGGACTGATGCTAAAGCTGAAACTCCAATACTTTGGCCACCTCATGTGAAGAGTTGACTCATTGGAAAAGACCCTGATGCTGAGAGGGATTGGGGGCAGGGGGAGAAGGGGACTACAGAGGATGAGATGGCTGGATGGCATCACCGACTCGATGGCCATGAGTTTGAGTGAACTCTGGGAGATGGTGATGGACAGGGATGCCTGGCGTGCTGTGATTCATGGGGTCGCAAAGAGTCTGACACGACTGAGGGACTGAACTGAACTGAACTGAGCTTCCTGTGTTCAATAATTATAATATGGTAATACAAAATGCTGATAGTAGGAGAACCTGAGTGAAGAATAAAAGGGAACTGAATATTTTGAAACTCTTCTGTAAATGTAAATGATTAAAAAAAAAAAAAACCCAGAGGGAAAAGACAAGGAAACAAGAATATAAATGATGGGAATTCCTTGGTAGTCTAGTGGTTAAGACTACGTGCTTTCACTGATGAGGGCCCTGGTTGGGGAACTAAAGCAGAAATAGATGTTTTTCTGGAACTCTCTTGCTTTTTCCATGATCCAGCGGATGTTGGCAATTTGATCTCTGGTTCCTCTGCCTTTTCTAAAACCAGCTTGAACATCAGGAAGTTCACGGTTCACATATTGCTGAAGCCTGGCTTGGAGAATTTTGAGCATTACTTTACGAGCGTGTGAGATGAGTGCAATTGTGCGGTAGTTTGAGCATTCTTTGGCATTGCCTTTTTTTGGGATTGGAATGAAAACTGACCTTTCCCATCCCTT
>NW_011491617.1:4891-5304 GCF_000754665.1 Bison bison bison | reverse complement strand
CAGGTGACAATATACAG
This sequence comes from Bison bison bison, assembly GCF_000754665.1. Taxonomy (NCBI): domain Eukaryota; kingdom Metazoa; phylum Chordata; class Mammalia; order Artiodactyla; family Bovidae; genus Bison; species Bison bison. Next base: position 5,287 of record NW_011491617.1, on the reverse strand, counting down.
CCTTGACGTACTCCTTTTCCTATTTGGAACCAGTCTGTTGTTCCATGTCCAGTTCTAACTGTTGCCTCCTGACCTGCATATCAGTTTCTCAAGAGGCAGGTCAGGTGGTCTGGTATTCCCATCTATTTCAGAATTTTCCACAGTTTATTGTGATAGACATAGTCAAAGGCTTTGGCATAGTCAGTACAGAAATAAATGTTTTTCTGGAACTTTCTTGCTTTTTCGATGATCCAGCAGATGTTGGCAATATGACCCAGCAATTCCACTACTGGGCATATAACCTGAGAAAACCACGATTCAAAAAGACACATGTACCCCAATGTTCATTCCAGCACTGTTTACAATATCCAGGACATGGAAGCAACCTAGATGTCTATCAACAGAAGAATAAATAAA
>NW_011491617.1:0-456 GCF_000754665.1 Bison bison bison | reverse complement strand
CTTGGATGCAATCTCAAAAATGACAGAATGATCTCTGTTCATTTCCAAGGCAAACCATTCAATATCACAGTAATCCAAGTTTATGTCCTGACCAATAATGCTGAAGAAGCTGAAGACCTACAAGACCTTCTAGAACTAACACCCAAAAAAGATGTCCCTTTCATTATAGAGGACTGGAATGCAAATGTAGGAAGTAGAGATACCTGGAGTAACAGGCAAATTTGGCCTTGAAGTACATAATGAAGCAGGGCAAAGGCTAATAGAGTTTTGCCAAGAAAACACACTGGTCATATCAAACACCCTCTCCCAAAAACACAAGAGAAGGCTCTACATATGGACATTACCAGATGGTCAATACCAAAATCAGATTGATTATATTCTTTGCAGCCAAAGATGGAGAAGCTCAATACAGTCAGCAAAATAAGACCAGGAGCTGACTGTGGCTCAGACAATGAA
>NW_011491616.1:9142-9665 GCF_000754665.1 Bison bison bison | reverse complement strand
AACTACCACGTGAAAAGCCAGCCCTAACCTAAGACACTGCCAGGCCCGCGCACAGAACAAAGGACTGAACAGAGATAGCCGGCTGCAGACCATCCCCCTCTGGTGACAGGCAGCCACAGCTGGAAGGGGGCAATTGCAGCCCCAGAGAGACATTATCTACAAAACTGTAAGCAGGCTTCTTTGCTAACTAAGACTTCTTGGGGTTCTGAACGGTCAACATCCTCCTGAGAAGGTGTGCCGGTTGTACACCCAGAAAACTGAGCGGTGGGGAGGCGATAAGTTGCAGCGACTGCGCTCGCCAAACACCTCATCATCTGAGCTGCTCGGACCTGGGAAGGGCACAAAACGCAGGCCCAACTGAGTCTGCTCCTCTGAGGACTACCCGAGTGCCTGAACCTGAGCGGCTTAGACCTGGGAGGTGCATGCAGCCCAGGGCCAGCCTCGGATGGTTCCCGGCGGAGCAACCTAGATAGAGCCTGAGCAGTGTGGGCAGGGAGGGTGCACGCGCCGTGAGTGGGGGCAG
>NW_011491616.1:4463-5313 GCF_000754665.1 Bison bison bison | reverse complement strand
GAGGAGGGTGTTATACTGGTGTGGTGATGCTTGGAAAGAACATCTCAGTTTTATGTTCGCGTCAGTTTTATCGTGGTCAGGAAATACTCAGGGTGGTGCACAGGCACTCAGGTGACAAATGTTTTCCCCAGTGGTCTTAGCTTGGGAGGCATTCTGGAAGACTACTCTGATTCACCCCGGGTGACATCAGAGGCAAGCAAGGTTAAAGGTGAAGAGCTGGACGTCAAGTAGGGATGCTATCAAGCCTACCCCTGGTACATCCCCATCCCATCTCGGTGGTAGAACCGGGAGGGACGAGTATGGCGCCTGCGTCGGTAAAGGACAGACTAAGTCCGACCAGGAAGGAAAAGCTTTTGGTGTAACGTCTGTCTACACCCCCATCTAGAACAGGGAGGGACACCTCCAGTAGAAAAATGGTGCTGGTCGCTTTTTTTCTCTCTTACAGATGGGAGCTAACAATTCCAGCCTCACTCCTTTGAACTGTATCCTGAAAAACTGGGATAGATTTGATCCCCAGGGCTTAAAGAAGACACACCTGGTCTTCCTATGTGATACTGCATGGCCACGGTATCTATTGGAGGACGCCAAACGGTGGCCAGTTGGAGGGTCTCTTAAGAATAATACTGTTCTACAATTAGACCGGTTCTGTAAGGAACAAGGGAAATGAGTAGAAGTAGCATATGTGTTGCCCTTTTTCTCTCTGTGAAATATGCCAGACTTATGTCCTAAGGGTATAGATTTGGGCGTGAAACCTTCACACTCCCTCCTTTACATCTTCAGCTCCCTCCTTTACATCTCCTGTCTCAGTACGACCTCAGACTACTCTGGTTTCAGTAGAAACTCAGACCAT
>NW_011491616.1:3823-4363 GCF_000754665.1 Bison bison bison | reverse complement strand
AAGCGGTTGCTTATGGAGATGAATGGCTTGGTAATGAATCAGTAGGGAAGAGGGAGAACGAGATAGCGGCCCTCCCCACTGGGAATCAGGTGGTCCTAACTATAGAACCAGACTGGGACTACAACACAGCTAAAGGAAGATGGGATCAGAGTCATTTTGTTAGATGTATTCTTGAAGGACTTAGGCAGGTGCATTCTAAGCCACCCCCAGCTCCATGTCCGGTCTGCAAAAGACCACACTGGAAGAGAGACTGCCCCCAGAGGCGTAGGTCTCCGGGGTCGGACTCTCAAGACAATCAGGACTGAAGGTGCCCAGGGGTCCCCACACAAGCTCCCGTCCTAATTACACCTGAGGAACCCCGGGTATTAATAATTGTGGGGGGCCAATCCGTCAGTTTCATTTTAGATACTGGGGCAACTTATTCTGTGCTTACTGAAGCCCCTGGCCCACTTTCTTCCCGATCTGCTTCCGTAATGGGACTGTCTGGACGAGCCAAAAGGTATTATTTCAGTTATTCTTTATCTTGCAACTGGGATTCTG
>NW_011491616.1:0-615 GCF_000754665.1 Bison bison bison | reverse complement strand
AATGTAAATTATGGGAGTAGGTCTGATGAGGTCTTCACAACCTCCAGACATTCTTTGGATTATATAACTTCATGGTTAACACTAGCAAGCGGGTACTCTTTCTGCCCCCTTCTGATGCCTATGTCAGAAGCTTTCTCTATTTCTTTATACTTTAATAAAACTTTACTACACAAAAGCTCTGAGCGATCAAGCCTCGTCTCTGGCCCCAGATTGAATTCTTCTCCTCCAGGGGTCAAGAATACCGGTGTCTTTGTGTGATTCAACAACAACCTTTCAAAAGGATATTCTCTAGACAGGAAACACAAAAAGGGCGTATAAACTCGAACCCAAAAGAATAAAGTAAATGGCAACAGGATCATACGTATCAATAACTACCTTAAACGTAAATGGGTTGAATGCCCCAACCAAAAGACAAAGACTGGCTGAATGGATACAAAAACCAGACCCCTATATATGTTGTCTAACTCAATGAAACTAAGCCATGCCCGTGGGGCAACCCAGGATGGGCGGGTCACGGTGGAGAGATCTGACAGAATGTGGTCCACTGGAGAAGGGAATGGCAAACCATTTCGGTATTCTTGCCTTGAGAACCCCATGAACAGTATGAAAAGGCAA
>NW_011491615.1:8621-9797 GCF_000754665.1 Bison bison bison | reverse complement strand
AAACTCATCCTTGCAACAGAATCCCAACTAGTGAAAAGGAATGAACTAACTAGAAAATCGCCATTTGGCAACTACCATGACAATAATTGCTTTAGACAAGGATCATAATTGGGCACCAAAGCTAGTAAAAGATGAGAAAGAAATAAGATATTTAATTAGTCTCAAAGATACTTATTAATTTTTACAAAGGGAAAACTAGTGGAGAAACCAGACAACCCTTTGAGCAGATGATCAAGTTTAACATTACCAGTAATGGGATAAATTGTCATCATGAACCTCATGATATATGGTGAGAAAAACCACTATTAATTCTGTGATAAACCTGTCAAACATGTGTAAATTAAATCTAAAGGAACTATCAAGTAAACCTAAACTGAGGGATATTTGACAAATATGTACTGTCCAAAAATGTCCAGAAAAAAAATTTTTTGGAAAGTTTCAGATTAAAGGAGACTAAAATGATGTGATACTGAAACACAATGTGTAAATCTGTGAAAAGGTCCTGAATCAAATATTTATTTTTCCTTTCGTATGAAGGCCACTAGTTTGAAAAATGGTAAAATGGAATATCAGGGCTAAAAATTACATATTATATTACTCATTTGATAAGTTTACTCTGCTTATGTAATGTAATAACTGTGTTTTAAGGAAATACCTATTGAGATATTTAGAAATAGAGGCAATTATATCTCCAACCTTTTCTCAAATAGTGTTGAAAAAAATCATAGATACATATATGAGAGAGGAGAGACAGAGACAGAGAGACATCAAGTGTGCTAGGGTAAAATTTTAAGATTTGGGACTCCTTTGTGAAGAGTATATAAAAATTATTTATGATTCTTATAGTATTTCTATGATTCTGACATTATTTCCAAATAAAAAGTTCCAGAAAAAAAGACAATTTTAGGTACCACTCAGTTTTTAAGATACAACTTTATGGATGTGAGAGTTGGACTGTGAAGAAGGCTGAGCACCGAAGAATTGATGCTTTTGAACTGTGGTGTTGGAAAAGACTCTTGAGAGTCCCTTGGACTACAAGGAGATCCAACCAGCCCATTCTAAAAGACATCAATCCTGGGTCTTCTTTGGAAGGGATAATGCTAAAGCTGAAACTTCAGTATTTTGGCTACCTCATACGAAGAGTTGACTTATTGGAAAAGACTCTAATTCTGAGAG
>NW_011491615.1:4608-5144 GCF_000754665.1 Bison bison bison | reverse complement strand
AACTGAACTCCTACTACTAAGCCATTCCCTAATCCAGGGGATTCATATTCAGGTGTTGAATTGCAGGCAAATTCTTTACCGGTAGGAATGCTATAATGCTGTAAGTATTCATTGAAAGCATTTAAATTTCAACAGGTCTTAAACAAAATCTCAGGTATCCTATTTTTCTTTTTCTGTATATTCTTTAAACATGAGAATGAATGAATCAACAAACATCTCTTTTGATATCACTAAATATTATATCATCTAAGAACTGTACAGCTAGTTTTTTGTTTAATAAAACATTTAAGTATACTGAAAACACATTTACCAAATTTAAACCATTATGCAATAGAAAAACTGAATTTATACCATCACTCAAGTAGAAACTAAATTAAAGTAATGTGGAATTCCCTTTTCAGAGAAAGCAATGGCACCCCATTCCAGTACTCTTGTCTTGAAAATCCCATGGAGGGAGGAACCTGGTGGGCTGCAGTCCATGGGGTCACTGGGAGTCGGACACCACCAAGAGACTTCACTTTCACTTTTCACTTTCA
>NW_011491615.1:0-574 GCF_000754665.1 Bison bison bison | reverse complement strand
TTTCTTCACAGTCCAACTCTCACATCCATACATGACTACTGGAAAAACCATAGCCTTGACTAGATGGACATTTGTTGGCAAAGTAATGTCTCTGCTTTTCAATATGCTTTCTAGGTTGGTCATAACTTTCATTCCAAGGAGTAAGCATTTTTTAATTTCATGGCTGCAATCACCATCTGCAGTGATTTTGGAGCCCAAAAAAACAAACTCTGACACTGTTTCCCAAACTATTTCCCATGAACTGATGGGACAGGATGCCATGATCTTCGTTTTCTGAATGTTGAGCTTTAAGCCAAGATTTTCACTCTCCTCTTTCACTTTCAACAAGAGGCTTTTTAGTTCCTCTTCACTTTCAGCCATAAGAGTGGTGTCATCTGCATATCTGAGGTTATTGATATTTCTCCTGGCAATCTTGATTCCAGCTTGTGCTTCTTCCAGCCCAGTGTTTCTAATTATGTACTCTGCATATAAGTTAAATGAGCAGGGTGACAATACACAGCCTTAATGTACTCCTTTTCCTATTTGGAACCAGTCTGTTGTTCCATGTCCAGTTCTAACTGTTGCTTCCTGATAT
>NW_011491614.1:17362-18304 GCF_000754665.1 Bison bison bison | reverse complement strand
GTATTCCGGCCTGAAGAAGTCTATGGATGGTATAGTCTATGGAGTCAAAAAGAGCTGGACACGACTGAGTGACTTTCACTTTCATGATATTTTAATATAGTTTCTTCTTAACACATGTGATTCTCTGATCCATTGTAATCTCCTTCTCTTAAAATCAAATAAAATATATCCCATATAATTCCATTGTAATTTTATCTAATAAATGTAACTGTATTTAAACCCTATGATTACTTATTTTAGGAATGCAAATGGCAAAAGCATATGAGTGGGACTAACACACACACAAACACACACACATACATTATCTTGCTTCACTTCAAGTTCCTGTAATCAGATATCAGGCAGTCAGCACTTTGACAATTCTCATAACACTTCATTAATGTTTGTTCTCTAACTGTGTTTTCATATTCCATTAAATCTATTATGTCTGTTCCCATCTTTCAGCCCCACAAACTATTGTTTTTGCATTAGTACTTTGATAAATAAAGTTGAGTCAACAAATCAGTTCAGTCCAGTCACTCAGTTGTGTCCAATTCTTTGTGACCCCATGAATCACAGAACACCAGGCCTCCCTGTCCATCACCAACACCCAGAGTTTACTCAAACTCAAGTCCATCGAGTCAGTGATGCCATCTAGACATTTCATCTTCTGTCATCCCCTTCTCCTCCTGACCCTAATCCCTCCCAGCATCAGGGTCTTTCCCAATGAGTCAACTCTTCACATGAGGTGGCCAAAGTGTTGGGGTTTCAGCTTCAGCATCAGACCTTCCAATTTACACCCAGGACTGATCTCCTTTAGGATGGACTGGTTGGATCTCCTTGCAGTCCAAGAGATTCTCAAGAGTCTTCTCCAAGACCACAATTCAAAAGCATCAATTCTTAGATGCTCAGCTTTCTTCACAGTCTAACTCTCACATCCATACATGACCACAAGGAAAAACC
>NW_011491614.1:12507-13763 GCF_000754665.1 Bison bison bison | reverse complement strand
GGAGATCCAACCAGTCCATTCTAAAGGAGATCAGCCCTGGGTGTTCATTGGAAGGACTGATGTTGGAGCAGAAACCCCAACACTTTGGCCACCTCATGCAAAGAGTTGACTCATTGGAAAAGACCCTAATGCTAGGAACGATTGCAGGCAGGAGGAGAAGGGGACAACAGAGGATGAGATGGCTAGATGGCATCACCACCTCAATGGACATGGGTGTGGGTAAACTCCGGGTATTGGTGATGTACAGGGAGGCCTGGCATGCTGTGATTCATGGGGTCGCAAAGAATTGCTCGGACACGACTGAGCAACTGAACTGAACTGAAGTGATTGATGCAGCAAAGAACTGATGCTTTGAACTGTGGTGTTGGAAAAGACTCTTAAGAGTCCCTTGGAAAGCAAGGAGATCCAACCAGTCCATCCTAAGGGAAATCAGTCCTGAATATTCATTGGAACGACTGATGCTGAAGCTGAAACTCCAAATTTTTGGCCACCTAATGTGAAGAGTTGACTCATTGGAAAAGATCCTGATGCTGGGAAAGATTGAAGGTGGGAGGAGATGAGATGGTTGGATGGCATCACCTACTCAGTGGACATGAGCTGGAGTAAACTCTGGGAGTTGTTGACATACAGAGAGTCCTGGAATGCCACAGTCCATGGGGTGGAAAATGTTGGACATGACTTAACAACTGAACTGATCTGAACTGAACCATTATTTTTATCCAATGCTCCTTATTAGTTTTTAGGTATAACTGTAGAGTTTGCAAAATAAATATCTGCCTAATACAATCTATCATTAAAAACTTACACACTTTAATATGCAAATTGTTAAGATCCCAAAAAGAAAATGCTCCTATTTGTACAATGTCATCTTTGGTTTTGTATTATTGCCTTACACTTACTCTTTTTAAATTAATTTTTATTGGAATGCATTTGATTTACAGTGTTATCTAGCTACCATCATACGGCAAAGTGAATCAGTGTTACATATACATACTTTGACTCTTTTTAAGATTTTATTCCTATATAGATTATTAAGTAGAGTTCCTGTGCCATACAGTAGGTTCTTGCTAGCTATCTATTTTAGACAGGTTAGTGTGTATATTTCAATCTCAACATCTTAGTTTACCCTTTCACCTCCACCTTTCGATCTTGGTAACCTCGTTTTCAACATGTGCGATTCTATTTCCATTTATTTTTATTTTTTAAATTTTATTTTATTTTTAAACTTTACAATATTGTATTAGTTTTGCCAAATA
>NW_011491614.1:12082-12230 GCF_000754665.1 Bison bison bison | reverse complement strand
GATCCAACCAGTCCATTCTAAAGGAGATCAGCCCTGGGTGTTCATTGGAAGGACTGATGTTGGAGCAGAAACCCCAATACTTTGACCACCTCATGCAAAGAGTTGACTCATTGGAAAAGACCCTAATGCTGGGAACGATTGAAGGCAG
>NW_011491614.1:4580-11157 GCF_000754665.1 Bison bison bison | reverse complement strand
ATTTCTTTTTTATGACAGTATTATTCATATATATATATGTATATACCACATTTATTCTTTAATTTATAAACACCATGATATTTTTTCCAACTGCTATTTACTATTTGATGGATATTTTAAAATATGAAAAATGTTAATATTAGTCATCTTGTTTTCCATTTTGTGATCTGTTCATTCTTAGCATTAATCCAAATTATTTTAATCTGTATTATTTTCTTTTATTTGAAGAACTTCCTTTTACATTCTCATATGCAAATATGCTTGTGATATTTTTTTTTTTCCTTTTGTAATTCGATGTTTTCATTTTTAAAGTTCACTTTCTGTTTTGTGGGATAATCTTATTAGAAAAATCATTCTAGTTTGACACTTGTTTTATCCAGTTCTTTAAAGATGTAATCTGTTCTTCTGTCCTAAAGAGTTTCCAAATTGAAATCTGCAGCAAACAAAGCTGTCCCATTGTTATGATATGTGTTTTCTCCCAGCTACTTCTAGTTTTACTTTTTTTTTTTAAAGTGTGCATGCATGAAGAAGATATTTGTTGGGCTCTCTATCACATATCACTGATGTCTTTATCAATCACTATCTGAATTCTGCACTATTATAGTAAGTCATGTTGTCCAGTAAAGTAAATCCTCTTACTTTATTTTTCTTCAGGAGTGCCTTGGTTATAATTGGTTGTCATTATATACACAACCATTTAGAATCAGCCTAAGTCACACACACATGCCCCTGTACACCAACTCACCCACCCATACACCAAATGATTTTGTTCTATTTTATGAAATTTCTGTATCATTGACTTGAATTATATCAGGGAAAGTTGACATCTTTGAAATATTGGGTCTTCCAGTACATAAAAATATTATAGCAATCTATTTAGTTCCTTATCTTAAATTTCTCTTTATAGTTTACTAAATAAACTTCCTGGAGGATTTTCATTACCATTACTTTTAAAATGCTCATATCTTTCTTCTTATTTAAATAGTATTTTCAATGTCTACTTATTTTTGCTTTTCATTGTGGAAATAAGGGCTTCCTAGGTGGCGCTAGTGGTAAAGAACCTGCCTGCCAATGCAGGAGACATAAGAGATGAGGGTTCGATCCCTAGATCAGGAGGATCCCCTGGAGAAGGGCATGGAAACCCACTCCAGTATTCTTGCCTGTAGAATTCCATGGACAGAGGAGCCAGGCAGACTACAGTCCATAGGGCCACAGACAGTTGGATATGACTGAAGCAACTTAGCATGTACACAGATATGGAAATAAATTGATTTGTGTTTGTTGACTCTGTATCCAATGCACATGTTGAATTCATTCATTATGTCTAATAACTTAATTGTAGATTATTAAATATTTTCCACATAGTCATATATAACATCTTCCAACAATTAGGTTAATACAACCTTGGTGCCTCAGATGGTAAAGAATATGCCTGTAATGTGGGAGAACCAGGCTTGATCCCTGGGTTGGGACGATCCCCTGAAGAAGGGAATGCCTACCCTCTCCAGTATTCTTGCCTGGAGAATTTCATGGACAGAGGTGCCTGGAGGGTTAGAGTCCATGGGATCGCAAGAGTCAGACACGACTGAGTGACTAACACTTTACAATGTTTACATATACATTTTATTCTCTCTCTCTCCCCCCCCCTCACTGTATAGGCTAGTATCTCTAGTAAAATGAATAGAAACTAAGAGAGAAAAATCCCTTTCCCTGGTTCAAATTACAGAAAGACATGTTTCAACATTTTTTAATTTAACTTTGTGTATTAGCACTATTGTTGAGATTCAAAAAAGCAAAAGTGTCATCCTTTACTGAAAGCATTCTTTAACTTATGTCCCAAACTAAGTTAAGCACCATTTTAATATTGTAAGTTCAATGTGGATAATTTTACTGTATGGTTTATTTTATGCTTTTATGCTAAATTACTTTATTATTTATCTAGTAGCAGTTTGTTCTCCTAGAGTATGAAATTTACATGAAAACTAGATTTTTCTTCTCTGTAATACTTCATTGTAACTACACAGTATACTTATGTGAAGCTTTTTTAGATTTGAAAACCACATCAGTCACCATATGAATTCCCCTTAGTGATGGCAGTCAATGCTATATGGAAGAGAATGACCATGAAGCTGATTCCTGCCTCAATACTGGACAATGTACAGGATAGAATCAAATAATACTCTTCTAAACCATAAATTTTGAATATAATTTGTTGTGCATCAACAGAATAGTTGAAAGTCCTCTGTTTCAATAGTCCTTTGAAACAGAGGACTTTAAAATGGCTATAAAACCAACTATTTTACTTCCTTTAGTCCTCTCAATGGGAACTATGTAATAGCCACAGTTGTCATCTGTTGCTGTCATCTGCACATCATCTCCTCTGAAATGATTGCTTTACTTTTTGTGAGCTTCTTAGATGTCTTTTTTGATGACATGATACCTACTCAAAGAGGAGAACTAGCTGATAGATGAATTATGGTCTTATGAAAAATAAATTATTTAAACACATAGTATAATAAGAGAAAGACAGATTTAAAAAGGAAATATATATATAAAAGAAAAAACCTTCCTCAGATTGCATCATTTCCCAATCAGTTTGACTGAAAATGATCCAGTGTACTGTCTGTAGTTCAACTCTTTCCTTCTGAAGAAATCCAATATCTTTTTAATAGTATTTATTTTAGTTTAATATAGTGATACTTTCTTATCAAGTATCATCCTTTACAACCAGGAAAACTTGGGAAAATAATGTATTAAATATCCCAAGTATTTTGATTTTAATTTCAATTATCTACTTCACCAAAAGAATTAAAACAAAACAAAACAACAACAAAAAGAGATCTTAGAGAATGGATAACACTATATGGGCACAAAATGATTGAATCCTGTACACCTTGTATCTCTGAACAGCAAAGATGCATTCATATTTTTTGCATTAGTAAAACTTAAGGCAACAAATTATCAAGATGCTAGTAGCATTCTTTGGCTACATAAACAAAGCGTATCTACAATAAGAATTCAGAGAGAAACATAGGGTAAAAATTTATTGCCACACTACAAAATTTTAAGAGTCATTATGCAGAGTCTTATTTTTAATCTTTCCAGAAGGAGCAAACTGAAGTCATTGAAAGATTAAATGTCTAAAGTTTAAAACACATAGATATTTAACAACCGTTTCTCCAAACTTTTGCCATCTATATTATCTAAAAACATCATGAAAAGAAAAAAAAAAGTGCATGATAGTTATATGAACAGGAAAGTACAAAAATATCAATGGCTTTAGGGGGAAAGGTGGGTAAATGATACTATATTTTCTCATAAAATTGAAAATCACCAGTAAAATTGTGAACTGAATATAAGACTGCCTCGATACATAGTTTCTTATCAGCAAGACACCATAATATGATCCTGATATTAGAAAATCCAGCATAAAACAATAAGGTCAGTAATGAATGAATAAATATAATAAACCTATTAATCATGTGGAAAAAGCAAACTATTTCTGATTATACAATGGCAAAATTAAATAGGAAACTAAATTAGTTTAAACCAAGCAGCTAATGCTTTACATTAAGGTAGCAATTTTCTTAAGGCTGTCAAGACATCCTTATTTCTCATAGTGTATATTGGGGTTAAACCTCGGGGTGATAATGGTATAGAAAAGTGAGAGAAATTTGTCTGTTCTGGAAGAATTTCTAGATTTAGGTCATAAATATGTAACGGTTGCAGATCCAAAGAATAAAGTCACAACCATGACATGAAATCAACAGGTGGAGAAACCCTTTGCTCTTTCCATTGCTGATGGCAACTTCAGGATGGTGGAGGTCATTCTACCGTTGGAGCCAAGTATCAGCAGAAAAGGGACCATGACAAATAGCACAGCAACTGTGAAGACCAGCATTTCATTCAGAAACGTGTCCCCACAGGCCAGCTTCAGTACTGGGGGGATGTCACAGACATAGTGATTGATTTGGTTCGATCTGCAAAAGGACAGAGAGAAAATCTGGCTTATCTGCCCTATCTCAATTGGAACACCAGTGACCCAGCAGGCAGCCACCAGCTGGACACAGACTATGTGCTTCATGACCAGAGAATAGTGCAGGGGGCTACAAATGGCCACGTAGTGGTCATAGGCCATCACTGTAAGAAGCAGGCACTCTATGTTTCCAAATATAAGGACAAAACTCATCTGTGTTGCACAAGCAAAGAAATATGTCTTTTTTGAGTCCAAAGGTTTATGAGCATTCTAGGAAGAGTGGGAGACACATAACAGATTTCCAAGAAGGAAAAATTACTGAGGAAAATGTTCATGGGAGTCTGGAGAGTCTGGTCTGTCCTTCTTATGAGAATAATGATGCCATTTCCCATCAGAGTTATCACATAGATAAATAGAAACAAGACAAAAAGAAACATTTGGAAATTGGTAATGTCAGAAAATCCCCAAAGAACAAATTCAATCATTGAAGTGAGATTCACATTCACTAGATATAGCTCAGATGGTAAAGCATCTGCCTGCAATGCAGGAGACCCGGGTTTGATTCCTGGGTCAGGAAAATCCCCTGGAGTAGGAAATGGCAATCCACCCCAGCACTCTTGCCTGGAAAATCCCATGGATGGAGAAGCCTGATAGGTTACAGTTCATGGGGTCGCAAAGAGTCGGACACGACTGAGCAACGTCACTTTAACTTTCTGTGAAAATAGTACAATTAGGCATTTATCTTTTTTTGTTTTGTAATTTTATAAATTAAAGGGATTTAGGGGAATTATTAATAGTACATAAGATTCTATTCTGTATTAATGTCTAGTATTTTGTATCCTGGACTCAACACAATTGAAGTCTTATGGAAAATTTATGCTAAATTCTAAATATAAAAGCATAAGTTGCAATTCAAGGTTTAACTTTAAATAAAAGTGATATGTTTTAGAATTATGCACTTTCATTTTGAATCTGTTTGTCTGCAGAGCAAAATCAATCCATTTTACTTCTTATATTAAAAAACAGAATTCTGAAGCAGAAACATTTGTATCCCACTTTCTCAGTGGCAGGGCACAATCAAATTCTGTAATGCATTTATCATGAATTTCCCAACTCTTCCATTGGAACTTTCTCAAGAATAAAGCATGCCTTTCCTTCCATATTCTGCAATGATAGTTCTTACTACTTGTGTGTGCACTTTATTTGAGACCATTCTGGCTGCCTTTATCTACTAAAATAAGCAACATAACCATCAGGAATTATAAAGAAGGAACTTTTATTTATCCTTTGCAAGCATGCAGCTTATGTTTAACAATGTTCTTGACTTATTGGTTATTTAATTAATAATGACAAACTTGAAGGAATTACATTGATGATATGATTTCTGAAACTCTGCCTAGTAAATCTATTCGCAAATCTCTTATGATGTGCCAGGGGTCACTTACATTTAAAAATTATCATGTTAATAATATATATAAGATGCAACACATGAAAATTAAAACTGAAAACTATAAATTATTTATACTATGGTTAATACACAGTTGTCAAAAATATCAAAAGCAGAGAATATATATTTTAGCTAGTAGGTAGGTGAGCAAGTATAGTTAAGTGAGTAATTAGTGAGACCTATACAGACTCAAAGTTCTCCTGTATTTAGATATACTTGTAAAACATAAGAGTTTTAAAAGAAAGGTGATTAGTAAACTGTAGCTTTAAATAGTAAGTAGGAAATTGGAAAACACAAATGACTTTAACTGTGCTACTCTTATGTTAGTAAGCTACTGGCAATAGAATATTATTGAATTGTGTTAATGTCATGTTACATTGATATTATAGATGAAGAAACTAGGGCTCAAAGGTTTACATGATTAAACTAAGAAAAAGAAAAAAAATGTTCTCTTTGACTTTCAGGATTCATGAGCATTGTGAAAAGGGTAACAGATCCACAACTATTTCCAAAAGGAAAGAATTGCCAGGGAAAGAATACATGGGAATGTAGGGGTCAGGACCCACTTTTGGTATTAGAATCACTGTGTGTAATCCATTGTATATTCTTGCCTCCTTTGTCAAAGATAAGGTGTCCATATGTGCGTGGATTTATCTCTGGGCTTTCTATTTTATTCCATTGATCAATATTTCTGTCTTTGTGCCAGTACCATACTGTCTTGATAACTGTGGCTTTGTAGTAGAGCCTGAAGTCAGGTAGGTTGATTCCTCCAGTTCCATTCTTCTTTCTCAAGATCGCTTTGGCTATTCGAGGTTTTTTGTATTTCCATACAAATTGTGAAATTATTTGTTCTAGCTCTGTGAAGAATACTGTTGGTAGCTTGATAGGGATTGCATTGAATCTATAAATTGCTTTGGGTAGTATACTCATTTTCACTATATTGATTCTTCCAATCCATGAACATGGTATATTTCTCCACCTATTAGTGTCCTCTTTGATTTCTTTCACCAGTGTTTTATAGTTTTCTATATATAGGTCTTTAGTTTCTTTAGGTAGATATATTCCTAAGTATTTTATTCTTTCCATTGCAATGGTGAATGGAATTGTTTCCTTAATTTCTCTTTCTGTTTTCTCATTATTAGTGTATAGGAATG
>NW_011491614.1:1791-3108 GCF_000754665.1 Bison bison bison | reverse complement strand
AGACAGCAAAAGAGACACTGATGTATAGAACAGTTTTATGGACTCTGTGGGAGAGGAAGAGGGTGGGAAGATTTGGGAGAATGGCAATGAAACATGTAAAATATCATGTATGAAACGAGTTGCCAGTCCAGGTTCGATGCACGATGCTGGATGCTTGGAGCTGGTGCACTGGGACGGCCTAGAGGGATGGTATGGGGAGGGAGGAGGGAGGAGGGTTCGGGATGGGGAACACATATATACCTGTGGCGGATTCATTTTGATATTTGGCAAAACTAATACAATTATATAAAGTTTAAAAATAAAATAAAATTAGAAAAAAAATACAAAAAAAAAAAAGAATCACTGTGCCTTTGTCCATCAAAATAATTATATACCTGACTAAAAACAACCCAAATAGAAGCCGCTGGAGATGGTGAACGTCAGCAAAGCACAAGAGAAGAAATTATTTCAATTTAGTTAGATTTTATTCTGGTATATTTGTTTTTGTTCTCTTCTCTTTTTTGTGTTTTCTCTGTAGAAATAGAAGGTTTAGCATTTGCTTTCACTCATCCATCAGCAACATTTCTTATTCTTCAGTGCTAAATAAATTACAATTTCTAATTGTACAAGTCCAGCATTTTGACACTTGACTTATCAACGTATACCATGAATAAGATTTATGGTAAGACAAAGTTTTGCATGTTATTCTAAACAGTGAGTAAATTAGAAAAAACAACTACTCTGTGTGCTATAACTAAGTTATCTGTACTATACCTCTTTCTTGTAAATGTTTAAGTGCTTATTATTAAGAGAAATAAATATTAATGCTCTAATATTGCTATTTTTCAACTCAAGTCTCCATTACTTGGAAAAATTCAAATGATTAAGAACATGTGTGATAATTCTGTTCAGTTCAATTCAGTCAATCACTTGTGTGCGACTCTTTGTGACCCCATGAATTACAAAACGCCATACCTCCCTGTCCATAATCAACACCCAGAGTGCACTCAAATTCACGTCCATCGAGTCGGTGATGCCATCCAGACAATCATCCTCTGTTGTGCCCTTATCCTCCTGCCCCCAATCCCTCCCAGCATCAGAAATTTTTCCAAAGAGTCAATACTTCACATGAGGTGACCAAAGTACTAGAGTTTCAGCTTTAGCATCATTCTTTCCAAAGAACAACCAGGACCAATCTCCTTTAGAATGGACTGGTTGGATCTCCTTGCAGTTCAAGGGACTCTCAAGAGTCTTCTCCAACACCACAGTTCAAAAGCATCAATTCTTCGGTGCTCAACTTTTTTCACAGTCCAACTCTCACATCCATACATGACCACT
>NW_011491614.1:1172-1691 GCF_000754665.1 Bison bison bison | reverse complement strand
GAAGCAACCGACAAACAACTAATACTCAAAAATATACAAGCAACTCCTACAGACTCAACTACCAGAAAAATAAAACGAACCCAATACAAAAAATAGGGCCAAAGAACTAAATAGACATTTCTCCAAAGAAGACATACAGATGGCTAACAAACACATGAAAAGATGCTCAACATCACTCATTATCAGAGAAATGCAAATCAAAACCACTATGAGGTACCATTTCACACCAGTCAGAATGGCTTTGATCCAAAAGTCTACAAATAATAAATGCTGGAGAGGGTGTGGAGAAAAGGGAACTCTCTTACACTGTTGGTGGGAATGCAAACTAGTACAGCCACTATGGAGAACAGTGTGGAGATTCCTTAAAAAACTGGAAATAGAACTGCTTATGATCCAGCAACCCCACTGCTGGGCATACACACTGAGGAAACCAGAAGGGAAAGAGACATGTGTGCCCCAATGTTCATCGCAGCACTGTTTATAATAGCCAAGACATGGAAGCAACCTAGATGTCCATCA
>NW_011491614.1:0-591 GCF_000754665.1 Bison bison bison | reverse complement strand
GATTTAAAGGACTAGATCTGATAGATAGAATGCCTGATGAACTATGTACTGAGGTTCATGACATTGTACGGGAGACAGGAATCAAGACCATCCCCATGGAAAAGAAATGCAAAAAAGCAAAATGGCTGTGTGAGGAGGCCTTACAAATAGCTTTGAAAAGAAGAGAAGTGAAAAGCAAAGGAGAAAAGGAAAGATATAAGCGTCTGAATGCAGAGTTCCAAAGAACAGCAAGAAGAGATAAAAAAGCCTTCCACAGCAATCAATGCAAAGAAATAGAGGAAAACAACAGAATGGGAAAACTAGAGATCTCTTCAAGAAAATTAGAGATACCAAGACAGCATTTCATGCAAAGATGGGCTCAATAAGGGACAGAAATGGTATGGCTCTAACAGAAGCAGAAGATATTAAGAAGTGGCAAGAATACACAGAAGAACTGTACAAAAAAGATCTTCACAATCAAGATAATCACGATGGTATGATGACTCAGCTAGAGCCAGACATGCTGGAATGTGAAGTCAAGCAGGTCTTAGAAAGCATCACTATGAACAAAGCTAGTGGAAGTGATGGAATTCCAGTTGAGCTATTTCAAAT
>NW_011491613.1:14099-15247 GCF_000754665.1 Bison bison bison | reverse complement strand
TCTCTGCTGGTGGTTACAGTTAGGCTTGTATTATGTATGTGTGTGTGTGTGTGTGTGTGTGTTTTCTCCTGGTTTTGTTGCCTTCTGAGATTCCAAAAATCCCTACAGACCCACCATGAGGGAGTTTCCTACTGTGTAGAAACTTCTCTGCCATCATGACATCCTCCCTAGGGTGGGTTTTCATTCCTAAATCTTTTGTCTCTGTTTTTGTATTTTTATATTTTGTCCTACCATCTTTTGAAGAGAATGAGCTGCCTTTCTGGGCACCTGGTGTCCTATGCCAGCATTCAGAAGTTGTTTAGTGGAAGTTGCTCAACATTCAAATGATCTTTTGATGAATTTCTGGGGAAGAAAGTGGTCTCTGCATCCTATTCTTCTGCCATTTGGGACCACTCTAAAGTCAGGCAGCTTGATTCCTCCAGTTCAATTCTTCTTCCTCAAGATTCCTCTGGCTATTCGAGGTTTTTTGTGTTTCCATACAAACTGTGAAATTATTTGTTCTAGTTCTCTGAAAAATAATGTTGGTAGCTTGATAGGGGTTGCATTGGATCTATAGCTTGCTTTGGTAATATATTCATTTTCACTATATTGATTCTTCCAATCCATGAATATGGTATATTTCTCCATCCATTTGTGTCATCATTGATTTCTTTCATCAGTGTTTTATAGTTTTCCTTATATAGGTCATTTGTTTCCTTAGGTAAATTTATTCCTAAGTATTTTATTCTTTTCGTTGCAATGGTGAATGGGATTGTGTCCTTAATTTCTCTTTCTGTTTTCTCATTGTTAGTATATAGGAATGCAAGGGATTTCTGTGTATTAATTTTATATCCTGAAATTTTACTATATTCATTGGTTAGCTCTAATAATTTTCTGGTGGTGCCTTCAGGGTTTTCTATGTAGAGGATCATGTCATTGGCAAACAGTGAGTTTTACCTCTTCTTTTCCAATCTGGATTCCTTTTATTTATTTTTCTTCTCTTATTGCTATGACCAGGACTTCCAAAACTATGTTGAATAGTATTGTTGAGACTGAGCACCCTTGTCTTGTTCCTGATTTTAGAGGAAATGCTTTCAATTTTTTGTCACTGAGAATAATGTTTGTTGTGGGTTTATTGTAAATGGCTTTTATTATGTGGAGGTATGTTC
>NW_011491613.1:9641-9974 GCF_000754665.1 Bison bison bison | reverse complement strand
GAACATTTAATCCATTTACATTTAAAATAATTATTGATATATATGTTCCTATTGCCATTTTCTTAATTTGGGGGAGGGGTAATTTTGTAGATCTTTTTTCTTTTCCTGTATTTCTTGACTATATAAGTCCCTTTAACATTTGTTGTAAATTTGGTTTGGTGGTACTGAATTCTCTTAACTTTTGATTGTCTGAAAAGCTTTTAATTTCTCCATCAATTTTGGATGAGATCCTTCCCGGGTACAGTAATCTTGGTTGTAGATGTTTCCCTTCCACTACTTTGAATATATCCTGCCATTCCCTTCTGGCCTGCAGAGTTTCTACTGAAAGATCAG
>NW_011491613.1:4614-5713 GCF_000754665.1 Bison bison bison | reverse complement strand
TGACTCTTCTGTATTTCTTGTAGTTCCTTGTTAAACATTTCTTGTATTTCTTGTAGTTCCTTGTTAAACATTTTTTGCATCTTCCCAATCCTTCTCTCTAGTCTATTTATCAAACTCCATTTTGTTTTCAAGATTTTGGATCATGCTTACTATCATTATTCTGAATTTTTTTTCTGGTAGACTCCCTATCTCCTCTTCTTGTTTGGTTTGGTGGATATTTATCATGTCCCTTTACCTGCTGAATATTTCTCTGCCTTTTCATTTTGTTTAGATTACTGTGTTTGTGGTGCCCTTTCTGTAGGCTGGAAGTTCATGGTTCCTTTTTATTGTGGAGCCTGCTCCCTGTGGGTGGGGTTGGAGTAGTGGCTTGTTAAGGTTTCCTCATTCAGGAGCTTGCATCTGTGTTCTGGTTGGTGGAGCTGGATTTCTTCTCTCTGGAGTGCAGTGAATTGTCCAGTAGTGAGTTTTGGGGTGTTCATGGGTTTGGCATGACTTTGGGCAACCTGCCTTTTAATGTTCATGTTTGTGTCCCTGTTTTGCTGGAGAATTAGTGTAGTATGTCTTACACTGGACCTTTATGGCACTTGGTTTCAGTGTAGGTATGAAGACTTTTGGGTGAGCTCTTGTTTATAAATTTTCCCTGAAGTCAGGAGTTCTCTGATGTTCTCAAGTTGTGGAATTAAACTTCCTGCCTCTGGCTTTCAGTCCTTCTCTTACAGTAGCCTCAAGACTTCTCCATCCATAAAGTATAGATGATAAAACATCTAGGTTAATGGTAAAACAGTTCTCCACAGCGAGGAACATCCAGAGAGATTCACCGAGTTACAAAGAGAAGAGAAGAGGGAGGAGGGAGATAGAGGTGACCAGGAGGAGAAGGGGAGTCAAAAGGGGAGAGAGCAATCTAGCCAGTAATCAGTTCCCTAAGTGATCTCCACAGCCCAGAACACCCAGAGAGATTCAGAGAGTTAAGTAGAGAAGAGAGGAGATAGAGATGACCTGGGAAGAAAAGGGAGAGTCAGAAGGGGAGAGAGCAATCAAGCCAGTAATCAAATCCTTAAGTGAAAATGGATACTGAAGATTAAATTCTTAAAGGTACAAA
>NW_011491613.1:0-317 GCF_000754665.1 Bison bison bison | reverse complement strand
AGAGTTGTGTAGAGTTGTCTCTTGTGTTTTGGGAAGAGGATTTGCTATGACTAGTGTGTTCTCTTGACAAAACTGTTATCCTTTGGCCTGATTCATTTTGTACTCCAAGACCAAACCTGCATGATACTCCAGATATCTCTTGGCTTCCTTTTTTTTTTTTTTCCTTTTGGTCCCAATCCCCTATGTTGCAAATGACATCTTTTTTTGGTGTTAATTCTAGAAACTCTTATATGTCTTCATAGAAACATTCCACTTCAGCTTTTTTTTGCTATTAGTGGTTGGAGCATAGATTGGATTGCTGTGATGCTGAATGGTTT
>NW_011491612.1:4225-11106 GCF_000754665.1 Bison bison bison | reverse complement strand
GGCTATCATGCACTGATCACATGACTCCGCATGCACAGATCACATGGATGATCATACACTGATCACGTTACTGATCATGCGCTGATCACATGATTCATCATGCACTGATTACGTGGCTATCATACACTGATCACTTGACTGATCATGCACAGATCACGTGGCTATCATGCAGTAATCACGTGGCTGCTCATGCAATTATCACTTGGCTATCATGCACTTTTCACTAGACTGTGCATGCACTGACCATGCAACTGATCATGCACTGAACACGTGGCTATCATGCCCTGATCCTGTGGCTGATTATGCCCTGGTCACGTGACTGAACATGCACTGATCACGTAGCTATCATGCACTGATCATGTGACTGCACATGCACTGATCACGTGAGTGATCATGGACTGGTCACATGGCTATCATGCACTGATCCCACGGCTGATCATACACTGATCACGTAAATGTACATGGACTGAAGTGGTGGCTATCATTCACTAATCACGGTACTGCCCATGCACTGATCACGTGAATGATCATGCACTGATCACGTGACTGATCATGCACTGCTCACGTAACTGATCATGCACTGATCAATTGGCTATCATTCACTGATCAAGTGGCTGATCATACACTGATCACCTGAATGAGCATGCACTGATAATGTCGCTATCATGCACTGGTCAAGTGACGACTGATCATGCACTGATCACGTGGCTATCATGCACTGCTTACGTGGCTGATCATGCAATGATCACATAGCTACAATGTACTGGTCACGTGACTGATCATGCACTGATCACGTGGCTATCATGCACTGCTCACGTGGCTGATCATGCAGTGATCCCGTAGCTACCAGGTACTGGTCACGTGACTCTCATGCACTGATCACGTGATTGCGCATTTACTGATCAGGTAACTGTATGCACTGATCACGTGGCTATCATGCACTGATCTCGTGGCTGATCATGCACTGATCATGTGACTGATCATGCACTAATCACGTAGCTATCTTGCAGTGATCACTTGGCTGATCATACACTCCTCACGGGAGTGATCATGCACTGATCACGTGGCTATTATTCACTGATCACATGGCTGATCGAGGCCTGATCACGTGACTGATCATGCACTGATCACGTCACTGATCATGCACTGATCAGTTTGCTATCATGCACTGATTACTTGGCTGATCATACACTGATCACGTGACTGATCATTCACTGATCATCTGGCTATCATGCACTCGTTACCTGGCTATCGTGCAC
Organism: Bison bison bison; assembly: GCF_000754665.1. Classification (NCBI taxonomy): domain Eukaryota; kingdom Metazoa; phylum Chordata; class Mammalia; order Artiodactyla; family Bovidae; genus Bison; species Bison bison. Next base: position 9,847 of record NW_011491612.1, on the reverse strand, counting down.
TGATCACGTGGTTGATCATACACTGATCACGTACCTGGTCATGCACAGATCACGTTACTAATCATGAACTCATCACGTGGGTACCAGGTACTGATCACGTGTCTATCATGCACTGATCACGTGGCTGATCATGCAATGATCACGTGGCTGATCATGCACTGATCACGTGGCTATCATACACTGATCACGTGGATATCATGCGCTGTTCACGTGGCTGATCACACACGTAACACATGACTGATCATGCACAGATCACGTGGCTATCATGCACTGCTCAGGTGGCTGATCATGCAATGATCACGTAGCTACCGTGTACTGGTCACGTGACTGATCTTGCACTGATCAAGTGGCGGATCATACTCTGATCACGTGACTGATCATGCACTGATCACGTGACTGATCATTCACTGATCACGTGGCTGATCATACTCTGATCACGAGACTGATCATACACTGATCACGAGACTGATCATGCACTGATCACGTCTATATCAAGCACTGATCACATGACTGCCCATGCACTGATCACGTGGGTTTTCATATACTGATCGTGTGACAGATCATGCACTGATCACGTGGCTATCATGCAGTGATCACGTGGCTGATCATGCACTGTTCATGTGACTGATCATGCACTGATCAGGTAGCTATCCTGCACTGATCACTTGGCTGATCGTACACTCCTCACGGGACTCATCATGCACTGATCACGTGGCTATTATTCACTGATCAGATGGCTGATCGAGGACTGATCACGTGGCTGATCATACACCGATCACGTGACTTATCATGCACTGATCACGTGGCTATCATGCACTGATCACGTGGCTGATCATACACGTAACACGTGCCTGGTCATGCACAGATCACGTGACTAATCATGAACTGATCACGTGGGTATCAGGCACTGATCACGTGGATATAATGCACTGATCACGTGGCTGATCATACACCTATCACGTGACTCTTCCTGCACTGATCACGTGGCTATCATGCACTGCTCACGTGGTTGATCATGCAATGGTCACGTAGCTACCCTGTACTGGTCACGTGATTGATCATGCACGGATCATGTGACTGATCATGCACAGATCACGTGGCTCTTATGCACGGTTCAGGTGGCTATCATTCACTGATCAGGTGACTATCATGCAGTGCTCACGTGGATAATCATGCACTGATCATGTAGCTATCATGCGCTGATCACCTGATTGGGCATGCACTGATCACGTAACTGATCATGAACTGATCACGTGACTGATCAGACACTGATCACGTGGCTATCATGCACTGCTCACGTGGCTGATCATGCAATGATCACGTGCCTGGTCATGCACAGATCACGTGACTAATCATGAACTGATCACGTGGCTATCATGCACTGATCACGTGACTGATCATGCAGTGATCAGTTTGCTATCATGCACTGATTACTTGGCTGATCCTACACTGATCACGTGACTGATCATGCACTGATCATCTGGCTATCATGCACTCATTATCTGGCTATCGTGCACTGATCACATGGATGATCATACACTCATCACGAGACTTATCATGCACTGATCACGTCCATATCATGCACTGATCACATGACTGCCCATGCACTGATCACGTGGATGATCATACACTGATCATGTGACAGATCATGCACTGATCACGTGGCTATCATGCACTGATCAAGTGGTTGATCATACTCTGCTCCCCAAACTGATCATGCACAGATCACGTGGCTATCATGCACTGCTCAGGTGGCTGATCATGCAATGATCACGTAGCTACCGTGTACTGGTCACGTGAGTGATCATGCACGGATCACGTAATTGATCATGCACTGATCAGGTGACTTATCATGCACTGATCTCGTGGCTATCATGCACTGCTCATGTGGCTGATCATGCAATGATCACGTAAATGATCATGCACTGATCACGTGGCGTATCATGCACTGATCTCGTGACTGTTCATGCACTGATCACGTGGCTGATCATACTCTGATCACGTCCCTGGTCATGCACAGATGACGTGACTAATCATGAACTGATCACGTGGGTATCAGGCACTGATCACGTGTATATCATTCACTGATCACTTGACTGATCATGCAATGATCACGTGACTGATCCTGCACTGATCATGTGGCTATCATTCACTGATCACGTGGTTGATCATGCAATGATCACGTGATTGATCATTCACTGATCACGTGGCAGATCATGAACTAATCACGTGGCTGATCATGCGCTGATCACTTGACTGATCATGCAATGACCACGTGGCTATCATTCACTGATCACCTGACTGTGCATGCAGTGTTCACATACATGATCATGTACTGATCACGTTACTGATCATGCACTGCTCACGTGGCTATCATGCACTTATCAGTTGGCTATCATTCACTGATCACTTGGCTGATCCTGCACTGATCACTTGACTGATCATGCAATGACCACGTGACTGATCATGCACTTATCACATGATTGATCATTCACTGATCACGTGGCATATCATGCACTAATCACGTGGCTGATCATGCGCTGATCTCTTGACTGATCATGCAATGACCACGTGACTGATTATGCCCTGATCACGTGGCAGATCATGCACTAATCACGTGGCTGATCATGCGCTGATCACTTGACTTATCATGCAATGTTCACGTGTCTGATCATGCACTGATCACGTGGCTATCATGCACTGATCAGGTGGCTATGATTCACTGATCACGTGGCTGAGGATGCACTGATCATGTGACTGATGATGCACTAGTCACGTTGCTGATCATGAACTCATCAAGCGGATGAGGATGCAGTGATCACATGTCTGAATGGCGCTGATCCTGTGACTGATCATGCGCTGATCACTTGGCTATCATGCACTGATGATGTCCCTCAGAAGGCAATAATCAAAAAGCTGAGCAGGCACGAATCACGAAATCAACAGGCAATAATCATGGACCTCAGTTGTAACGAATCATTCTGCTCAGCTGGCAATAATCAAGCAGATGAGCAGGCAGGAATAACGCAGCTCAGCTGGCAATAATCAAGCAGATGAGCAGGCAGGAATAATGCAGCTCAGCTGGCAATAATCAAACAGATGAGCAGGCAGGAATAACGCAGCTCAGCTCGCAATTTTCACTAAGCTGAGTAGACAGGAATCACGCAGCTCAGCAGGCCCTGATCACGTGACATCTTCCACTGTACAGGTGGCTGATCATACACTGATCACGTGACTGATCATGCACTGATCACGTGGCTAATCATACACTCATCACGTGCCTGGTCATGCACAGATCACGTGACTAATCATGAACTGATCACGTGGCTATCATACACTGATCACCTGACTGATCATGCACTGATCACGTGGATGATCATACACTGATAACGTAGCTGAATATGCAGTGATCACGTGTCTATCATGCACTGCTCACGTGGCTGATCCTGCAATGATCACGTGGCTATCATGCACTGATCACGTGGCTGAACATGCACTGTTCACGTGGCTGATCACACACCTGTCACGTGACAGATCATGCGCTGATCATGTTTGCTATCATACAATGATCATGTGCCTCTGGAGGCAATGAACAAAGGGCTGAGTAGGCAGGAATCAGTCAGCAGGCAATAATCATGGAACTCAGCTCTGAGAAATCATGCTGCACAGCTGGCAATAATCAAGTAGATGAGCAGGCCGGAATCACGCAGCACAGGTGACAATTGTCAAGGAGATGACAGGCAGGAATCGTGCAGCTCAACTGGCAATTGTCAAGCAGATGAGCAGACAGTAATCACGCATCGCAGCAGGCCCTGATTGTGTGACTGAGCATGCACTGTTCACGTGGCTGATCACACACCTATCACGTGACTGATCATGCACTGATCCCGTGGCTCTCCTGCACTGATCACATGATTGCGCATGCACTGATCACGTAATTGTATGTACTGATCACATGGCTATCATGCACTGATGACGTGGCTGATCATGCACTGATCATGTGACTGATCATGCACTGATCACGTAGCTATCTTACACTGATCACTTGGCTGATCATACACTCCTCACGGGACTGACCATGCACAGATCACGTGGCTATTATTCACTGATCACGTGGCTGATATTGCACTGATCACGAGACTGAACATGCACTGATCACGTGACTATCATGCAATAATCAGGTGGCTATCATTCACTGATCTGGTGGCTATCATTCACTGATCTGGTGGCTATCATTCACTGATCTGGTGGCTATCATTCACTGATCATGTGTCGAATTATGCACTGATCATGTGACTGCGCATGCACTGATGACGTGGCTGATCAGACACTGATCACATGTCTCATCATGCACTGATCACATGTTTCTCAGGCAATGATCAGTGACTGACGGGCGCTGATCATGGGACTGTGCACGCACTGATCACGTGGCTGATCAGGAACTGACCACCTGATTGGGCATGCAGTGATCACGTGGCTGGTCGTTCACTGATCACGTGTTTATCATACGATGATCAAGTGACTGAGAGGCGCTGATCACGTGACTGTGCAGTCAGTGATCCCGTGGATGATCATGCACTGATATCGTGATTGAGCATGCACTGATCATGTGCCGGGAGCCGGGGAGGCATTCCACTCTGGACAAAGGTCATGAGGAAGGTGGCTCGGCATACGTAAATGCGGGATCGAGCCTCAGGAGTCCACCCGGATATTCTCCAGCATCTCCCCCCCAAAAAAACCAGAGCCTGCCTACTGTATTGCTTTGTGCTCTCACCTCTGATTTCACTGCGGGCTGTCCCCAACCACCATCTCGCTCTCTCTGTCAAAGAGTTAACTTACAGCTCCAGTTCATAAAGTTCCTTGTCATTCTTCCCTTTAACGTCCAGCTGAGTCTCCATCTGGAGCGCGGAACCCACCACGCTTACTAATTATGCCTGGGCTGCTAAGACCCACTCGAGAAGGTGTCTAGGGTGAGGCACCTTCCGCTATTCGAGAGGGCGCCTGCGGCCTACGGAAGTGGAGCAAATTTCTTGTCTTGAAGTTTGATTGGTCTCCCACGTAAACCAAGCTACTCAGTCTCTTTTCTCCCCCGAATTTTCCTACTGAGCTCTCCTCATACTATTATTCTTGACATCTCTGATTAGCATATAAATAGTCGCCTAGGCCATCTCTCCTTCGAATACCCTGGATCAGCTGGGGCTGGTCCCCGACAGGTGGGGCCCAAACAGAGACCTCAGGAGGCAATTCTCAAAGAGCTGAGCAGACATGAACCACTCAAAATGCAGGCAATAAGCATGGAGCACAGCAGTGACGAATCATGGTGCTCAACTGGCAATAATCAAGCAGATGAGCCGACAGGAGTCACGCAACTCAGCTGGCAATTGTCATGCAGATGCGCCGGCAGGAATCACGCAGCTCAGCAGGCCCTGAGCACGTGACTCTTCAGGCCCTGATCACGTGATTTTGCAGGCACTGATCACGTGGCTCATCAAGTACAGATCACGTGACTGAGCATGCACTGATCACGTGGCTCTCATGCACGGATCACGTGACTGCGCATGCACTGATGACGTGGCTGATCAGGCACTGATCACATGGCTCATCATGCACTGATCACCTGTT
>NW_011491612.1:960-1575 GCF_000754665.1 Bison bison bison | reverse complement strand
ACTGAGGTCTCCTCATACTATTATTCTTGACATCTCTGATTAGCATATAAATAGTGGCCTAGGCCATCTCTCCTTCGAATACCCTGGATCAGTTGGGGCTGGTCCCCGGCAGGTGGCACCCGAACAGGGACCTCAGGAGGCAATACTCAAAGAGCTGAGCAGACACGAACCACGCAATCAGCAGGCAATAAGCATGGAGCTCAGCAGTGACGAATCATGCTGCTCAACTGGCAATAATCAAGCAGGTGACCAGGCAAGAATCACGCAGCTCAGCTGGCAATTCTCAAGCAGATGAGCCGACACGAATCACGCAGCTCAGCTGGCAATTGTCATGCAGATGCGCCGGCAGGAATCACGCAGCTCAGCAGGCCCTGAGTACGTGATTCTGCAGGCCCTGATCACGTGACTCTGCAGGCACTGATCACGTGGCTGATCAAGTCCAGATCACGTGACTGAGCATGAACTGATCACGTGGTTCTCATGCACGGATCACGTGACTGCGCATGCACTGATGACGTGGCTGATCAGGCACTGATCACATGGCTCATCATGCACTGATGACGTGGCTGATCATGCACTGATCATGTGACTGATCATGCACTGATCACGTAGCTA
>NW_011491612.1:277-721 GCF_000754665.1 Bison bison bison | reverse complement strand
AATTTTCCTACTGAGCTCTCCTCATACTATTATTCTTGACATCTCTGATTAGCATATAAATAGTCGCCTAGGCCATCTCTCCTTCGAATACCCTGGATCAGCTGGGGCTGGTCCCCGGCAGGTGGCGCCCGAACAGGGACCTCAGGAGGCAATACTCAAAGAGCTGAGCCGACACGAACCACGCAATCAGCAGGCAATAAGCATGGAGCTCAGCAGTGACGAATCATGCTGCTCAACTGGCAATAATCAAGCAGGTGACCAGGCAGGAATCACGCAGCTCAGCACGCCCTGAGCACGTGACTCTGCAGGCCCTGATCACGTGACTCTGCAGGCACTGATCACGTGGCTCATCAAGTACAGATCACGTGACTGAGCATGCACTGATCACGTGGCTCTCATGCACGGATCACGTGACTGCGCATGCACTGATGACGTGACTGATCA
>NW_011491612.1:0-177 GCF_000754665.1 Bison bison bison | reverse complement strand
ACTGTATTGCTTTGTGCTCTCACCTCTGATTTCACTGGGGGCTGTCCCCCACCACCATCTCGCTCTCTCTGTCAAAGAGTTAACTTACAATTCCAATTCATAAAGTTTCTTGTCATTCTTCCCTGTAACTTCCAGCTGAGTCTCCATCTGGAGCGCGGAACCCACCACGCTTACTAA
>NW_011491611.1:13879-15948 GCF_000754665.1 Bison bison bison | reverse complement strand
TACTGGAGTCGGGCGCCATTTCCTTCAGGGGCAAAAATGCAGGATAAGATATCAGAGAAGGTTCAGAAATGGCACAGCTCAGGATCAAACCCATGGGAAGGGAGAACATGTCCTTTAAAGCAAGGACAAGGAGATGGAAGCCATTCTTACACAATAGACTCTCAGCTTGACATGACCCCTGGAACCATCTCATAGCAAACACTCAGAGTCTCCCACAGAGTGAGTGTTTCAAGCATACTTTGTTGCTGTTTAGTGGCTTGGTTGTGTGTGACTCTTTGTGACCCCATGACTGTAAATCTCCAAGCTCCTCTGTCCATGAGTTCTCCCAGGTAAGAATACCTGAGTGCATTGCCATTTCTTCTCCAGGGGATCTTCCCAACCCAGGGATTGAACCCTGAATCTCCTGCATTGCAGGCAGTCTTTACCTCTCAGCCACCAAGGAAGCCCTCCAAGCACACTTAGATATTAGTAAATGAGAGGAAATGTTTGCCATTTCAGGTCAGTCTGAGTTCATCAGGAGATGAACAGGGCAGCTGATGGTCTGTTGGTCAGTGGGCTGTAAGGCCTTGAAGTGTTTCTGTTTTCCAAGAGAGTGTCCCCTTGTGACTTTGATCTGCTCCCTCTCACTGTGTCTCAGCTGCTCTCTGCTGTCTGCCGCTTGTTGCTCAGCTGAGAGCCATGTTACCCCAAGGCGATGGAAACCTCTCGGAGATGTCTTTGCAGGAGTTTGTGCTGGATGGGTTTGAGGGTGGTCCACAGACCCTGGCCCTGCTCTTTGCTCTGTTCCTGGCCCTGTATGTGGTGGCTGTCCTGGGGAACATCACCATGATCGTGGTCATCACCCTGGATGCCCATCTGCACTCCCCAATGTACTTCTTCCTCAGGAACCTCTCCTTTGTGGACCTGTGTTACTCATCTGTCATCGCCCCCAAGGCCCTGGTCAACTTCCTCTCCTCCTCCAAGGTCATCACCTTTGAAGGATGTATCATCCAGTTTTTCTTTTTTGCCCTACTGGGCACCACAGAGGCATTACTCCTGGCCCTGATGGCCTATGACCGCTTTGTGGCCATCTGCAGCCCCCTACACTACCCCATCACCATGTGCCCCTCAGTGTGTGCCTGCCTGGTGCTGGTCTCCTACTGTGGAGGCTGCCTCAACTCCATCCTGCAGGCCAGCTTCACATTCACTCTCCCATTCTGCAGCTCCAACCACATCGACCACTTCTTCTGTGATGTGCCGCCTCTGCTCAAGCTTGCCTGTGCTGACACTACCATCAATGAGCTGGTCATGTTTGGCCTCTGTGGCCTCATCATTGTGGGCACCACACTTGTGGTCCTCGTCTCCTATGGCTACATCACAGTGACCATCCTGAGGATGCACTCAAGAGGAGGGAGACACAAGCTCTTCTCCACCTGTGGCTCCCACATAACAGCTGTATCCCTTTTTTATGGGACCCTTTTTGTCATGTATGCTCAGCCAGGAGCTGTGGAGTCCATGGAGCAGGGCAAGGTGGTCTCTGTCATCTACACCCTGGTCATCCCGATGCTCAACCCCCTCATCTACAGTCTGAGAAACAAGGACGTGAAGGATGCCTTGTGGAGACTGGGGCAGAGACACACAGCCACGTGAAGGATGATGGCCCAAGAGACAGTGTCCTGAGAACAAGAGAAGATGGCTTCATGGAAGGGACTGGATTTGGTTTGAAAAATTCATCCCCATTTATCTAACCCACTCTTTCGTCCAGTGTTACATTCTACTGTTTATGAAGCAATGATGCTCCACAAACTGCAAGTGTGAGAAATAAAGATAGATAAGGCTTCTTCATTCCCCCTAGAGAACTAATGACCCATGTTACCCAAGACCTTAGTCTTGAAATCTGAAAAGCACAGTGGGCAGAGTGATTAGCAGAGTCTTTGAAACAGCATGCGTGTCCCAAGTTCAACTTCCTCTGGGGCAGGTATTAAACGACGCAAACTCTGATGCCTCTTTTTCCTTCATTCCTAAATCTATGTAATTATGTGCTCAGCAATCTCCCTGGACCACCTAGAAGAGGGCCTAGGACACTTGGC
>NW_011491611.1:8141-10533 GCF_000754665.1 Bison bison bison | reverse complement strand
CCCCCATCCCTGGGATTCTCCAGGCAAGAACACTGGAGTGGGTTGCCATTTCCTTCTCCAATGCATGAAAGTGAAAAGAGATAGTGAAGCTGCTCAGTCCTGTCTGACTTAATGACCCCATGGACTGCAGCCTACCAGGCTTCTTTGTCCATGGGATTCTCCAGGCAAGAGTACTGGAGTGGGGCAAGAGAAAGGAAATGTGTCAAAACTTAGAGGTGCACCAGACGCCTCACTCACAACATGCATTTTGAGACAGCATTGGCAGAAGCTGAGTCATCCTGGGCCACAACACAATTGACATGAATCTTGAAGAAAGGCAGATTTCCAAGCAAATACATAGTTCATTAACATAACTTAAGAAAGACATCTCCGTGAGCATTGGTTAGCTCAAGGTTTGAGATAAAGTTCAGTTCAGTCAGAACCAGGTGCTGTCATGACAACACAGAAAAGTAAAAAAATGTCATGGTCCAGGCATGGGTTGGAAAAGAATTTCCAGACATGAGACAGAATGAGAGGGAAATAAAGTTTATTAGAGTGGGAGATGTTGGAACAGCAGGCCATCTCAAGGGAGATCCAACATTGAACAGGGGTCCTTAGTCCACTTTTATATTCAGGATACAAGAAGTAGGATAGGGGGTTTGAGGGTCATTTGCTGATTGGATGAGGCATGTATACAGGGCTGGGGGAAGAGTAAGGCAAACACCTTCTCCCTGTGTCGGGTAGAAGGGGAGACAGGTTACACTCTTCAGGAGGACCTGAAATCCATTAATAGTTACAACATGGAGGAGGGAAGGACGATAAGGGTCTGGTTTTCCATTCCTTATTCCAAGACCCTCCTTGGTCTTATTTGCTCTTTAGTCTCTGTGTCACCACGTTCCTCCCTCTCTTTATTTTTAGGGCCAATTCTTTGGCCCCTGTTGATACCCTGCTCATACCTACCTATCTACCTATTTCACTTCTCAGGCCTTTGGGAACCCAGTCTCAAAGGAAAAGGGGCAATGACTGCTTTGACTTCTTCAGGTTGAACAGGAACGTACTGGGGCTCTGGGTTCCCTTTGTTTGCTCTTTGTCAGGGTGCATTTGTGGAGGGATCTGAGAGTTCATGGAGTGATAAGGTGACTTGTTTCAGTGTTGTCTGGGTGTTGGTGAGGGAATATTCTTGTCGTACTACAACATGGAGATTTGCTGTATTCTAGAAGAAATAAACTTAACAAGAAAGTTAAAGGTACATGGTCCAAAGATTAATAGAAGTAGAAAAGCTGCTCAGGGGCTAGCCAGGAGAACCAGGAAGAGATATTGGTTCGTGACGTTACTGTTTCTCTAGGTACGAGAATAGGCAAGAATTTGTGCTTATAAAATCTTTACCTGAAAACATCTGAGTTTCTGAAGGCCAGTTCTTCTGGGTTTTTCCTCTAGCACAGAGTGCCTTATTTCTGATCTCCACCCTGAACTCCTTTCAGGGGTGTTGAAGGTCAGCAGCTTGCAGTGGTCATGATGAAATCTTTGTAGAAGCAGCTGGCAAGTGCCAGCTTCCAGTCAGCAGGGTCCCTTCAGAGCCACATATTCGACCATGCTTTGGGGGCATTTCATGGCCCTTGTGTCCCACGGTGCTGGGAAGGCTCATTCCCAGGTCTAGGGAAGATTCCATTGACAGGCCACACTGTGCTGTTATTGGACCAGGCCTTGCAAGTAGCAAACGTTTCTGGGCCATACCTTTCTTACTAGCCTCTTGGTCCAGGAAAATATTCCCTCTTGTTGCTTCTTCCCATATCTAGAGTTACGTTATTAAAATCATTGATCTCATAAGGAACTTCATATCAGCATTTTATCACAGGCTCAGTCACACATCTAGTAATGTCAGAAACAATCTTCTGAAACAAGTGACATAGAAAATAATACAGCTAGCAGGTATTAGTAAGGTCACAAGCAAGAATTTAAGTCAAGAGCTTTCATTAGATAAAGGTCAGTATACCCCAGGTCATCTGACTTAGTTAAATGATTATACCCAGGTATTAATCTCCTCGTTGTACATCATGGAGCATCTGACCTTTATCCAAAGACTGGTTACTGGAGGCGGTCCTAAGATGGCAGAGGAATAGGATAGGGAGATCATTTTCTCACCCACAAATTCATCAAAAGAACATTTAAACGCTGAGTGAAATCCACCAAACAACTTCTGAATGCCTGCAGAAAACATCAGGCACCCAGATAAGCAGCCTATTGTCTTTGAAAGGAGGTAGGAAAATATAAAAGACAAAAAAAGAGACAAAAGAGGGAGGGATGGAGCTCCATCCTGGGAAGGGAGTCTTAAAAAGAAGTTTCCAAACACCAGGAAACACTCTCACTGCCAAATCTATGCCGAGCCTTGGAAGCACAGAGGGCAACATAATAG